>NW_003298919.1:793416-844197 GCF_000151645.1 Tuber melanosporum
GACCTGTTGATTTATAATGTCACGGAAGACCTACATACCCATGATACCTGCTTTGACTGTTATTTCCTCTCAGAATAATACTAGTCTGGGGATACACATTGTCTATAGGCCTCTCAGATAAGTTAACAGTAATTTGCTGACTGGGATGAAGAGAGTGGAAGCCTTCTATTACAAGGTTCCAAGCTAATTGGGTATGAAAAAATCCATGATGTCTCCAGTACTAGTTATACGGATAAGAGGCTGCAAGCAAAGTCCAAGATTCTGGCTCCTGAGCTAATAGGAAGAAATTAATGATAGTAGTATCCAGGAGTCAAAAGAAGAGGGAAAACCAATTGTCACAGGTTTGAAGTTGTGTGTAATAATAGCTGCGTCTTTGGTCGGCAATGTCCATCCTACTCATATAGTTATTATAGTCAACTGATAGCTTTGGTAGCCTTAACTCTCGAGTAAAGTCATCCCCCCAACCTGCTTCCACCAGCTGCCTATTTCCATTGGTAATTCTAGGTCATCAGCAAAGTCAAGTTGCAAAGTTTTCTAGTTCTGGTGTGCCTGTATAATTGGTAGTAAGAAACTGGACCAGGGTCTTATTCTGCTATAAGACAGCTAAAATAGAATCCATAGTACTGGTAGTAAGGGTATTCTAAGCTAAAAACTGTTCTCTTTTATCAATCTTAAACAGGGGAAGATAGGAAGCGGAGGATGAGCGAACTGTGTCACAGACTGCAATACCGTACTTTCTTAATACAATGAATAGTAGAATATTGGAAAAGTAGTTGTCGCAATAGATAATAAAGCGATAGGATTGAGAAGGAAGTGATGATATTAACTGGAAGACTGCATAGGATGTAGGTGATAAAAACTACCTACTTGGTCCATTATACAAGTTGCTAAGATGGCAAAACTTGTCAACACAGGAGGTAAACAGAAAGGAAAATGTATATCCTCTTTCACAAAGAGCTAGTATCTTATACCCCTGAGGTATAGGTTTAGCTCTTATCATAACAGTATGAGAAGAGCGGCCCATGAAGCGTACCATCATTTCATCTACTGAGACATTTGAGGCTGGTATAATGTACTGCTGAAAGTGGCTCTCTAATTGGGAGGCAAGAGGAAGAAGCTTTTGAGCCCACTCATATCAAGGTGGTCGTGGTATATTGGGATTTACTGGCGAAACATGAAAATAGCGCTTCAGCTGTTCAAAGCGATATTGGGACATATAGCAGACAATCTCATGAGTTTGAAATTTAGCACTTTTATTCCAATAAAGAGGAGTTCTCATGGCCTTATGGGCACCCATATAAATAAGTAATTCCACAAAAATGATGAACTTTCCTGCAGAGGTCCTTTGCCACTGTCGACCTCTGACAGTAAGTGATAAATTTGCGCACTTGATATCTGTATAATTGTTTGTATTATCCGCTAATTCTGCAAATATCTCTTGAGTGAAGAAAATATTAAAAAAAAAAAGTCTGGAGTTACTTGTAGTCTTGCTTGACTCAAACAGTCATGGTCTTCCTCCAAGTCCTCAACCAGTATGCTTGGTCCAACTATTCCATATTGGACAGAGAGGTTTTCGGAAAGCCTGACGATTCGGCTATGCTCTGATGCTTGATGCCTATATGGCTTAAAGAGTGAGGGAACCGGAAGGTATTCCTCCAACATCACCAGTGTCTCTATAGGCTCTTGATCCTGATCATCTCTATTTTCCTCATCTTTCTCCTGACTACTACCCACGGGAGCCTCATTTTCATTGTCATCTGGTTCTTCTAGGACAATCTCCTCCTCAGACTTGTCTAGGAGTGAAGACCATAATGGCTGCATTCCTGGAGGTGGATCAAGCTCATTCGGAATAGCTTCTCAATTCCGGTATTCTCCCGTAATTGGAGAGCGTATTGCCACTCTATTCACATAATATTGTGAATTTACGGGTGGTCTTAGGTGGGTAGGAGGTTATGTGTTTGCCGAAGGTCCAGAAACAAAACTAATAAATGACATTTTATCTGAAATAATTAGACCTACTTGCATTAAAATAGTGAGGAAATATTAATACTTACTGATTTCTTGCGTTTGGACACAGTATCACAGTGGTTCGTATGGGTGTTTGTAGATGTCTACAGTTGCTTCACATCACTGATAAACTTGAAGTGGTGCCTGTTGATGTCAGCAGGTGCTGACCATTGCACCACTATTCCACTTTCGGTGACAAGACATGCTAAGTGGCATTTAGCGCGAGGTCCTGAATACAGACGAAAGGATCGTTGAACTGTGAGGCACTCCAGGGGAGTGCCACCTACTTTGAAGGTCGCGTAGCGTCATTCGGAGTGGTGGGAACCTTGGCACGGTTATCTTTGAGCAACTCAGAGAGCCTTTGACCGGACAGACTACTCCTACATCCATAGCATCTCTTGCAAGCCTGGCGCCCTCACTTCTTGGTGTTATCACAACTTACCACTCGAACTCACAGAATACTATTGTCCACCGATACAGTACTCTACAATAATCCACCCTACTCCTGCAGCCAAACTATAGCCAGTCACCTTGTGCAGGAGAAACCCCCTTGGACTTCCAGCTTCAACTCAGTCGCCCGGGTATCTTATGTTACAAGTGCTCCACGCGGAAACCACTTGGGCGGTCCCAGGAATACCTGCGCCATCATCAACGCCAGACACTGCTGTACAGTACTCGTACAGTACCGGTACCAGTATGGCTAAATGCCGTGGTGGCCCAAGGGTCACGAACCCCCAAGAATTGTTTCTCATGCCGCTGTTCACTTCGAGACGTTAAGTGAGGGTCCGAGGCATTCTGCCCACTCCCATAGGCCAGCAGAACAACGAATAGTCTACCGATCTGCATGCTCAGCGCTCGCCCCATCGCAGACCACACCCCGCATGACCAGGATCCCAGTCCTGCAGCAGCACATTCGATATCCGTCCAATGAGCGATAGACTTGGAAAAATCGCCTTCCTGCCTGCTCCCAGCGAGAAAGGATACTGTAGCAACCACCTCTCAGCACCCAGAGAACTAGCCGTCCAGTACTCGTAGGTAACTCGAGAAACTGCTTTAAGAGGCCTACAGCCCAAAGGTGGAGATGGCATTACTGAATTTTTCTCGGGTGAGTCTGGATGTGGACTGGAATCAGACTCTTGGCCCGCAAACCTAGCTTTCGGCCAGGAATGACGTCAGTGTCTTGGCGCTGGTCTCTCTGCTTCCATTGACAATTATCTACCTGCACTCTACCCGAATGGAATATTAGTTAAAGTCGCTACAATACGAGTAGATGCACCCTCTTGGCAGGGTCTTTGTTCGCCTTGCACTTCTCACCCCGAGACCATTGGAGCCCCATTTCTTTATCTCCAGTACTCTAGCCCTGTTTCTCCCTTCTTCCTCCACTAACTTTGGTTGCCTATTTCGTCCTTTTTACTAGAAAGAAAAATCATTCCTCTTTCCGTCCCGAAACAAGCAAATCAAAATGAGTACGACATTCACGAGCCTACCTTCCCCGCCCCAATATCCTCCTTCCTCCACCTACTCAGAAGCTTCGTCGGGCCCGTCAACGCCCATGTCTGGTATCTCCACAGTAGCGATCAAAGACGGCCACGAAGGCAACCGCCCAGGCACCGACGCGAACTCCCTTGCTGCCGATCGTCTCGCACGGCTTGGGGCATGTACCGGAGGCGGGTACTTCGATACGCTACCAACTCCCCGTGCGGGTTCTGCTGCCAGTAATGCTGGAGGAAGATTAACGCCCTTGACACCTTACTCGCCGCACCCTTCTCATGGAAGTTACACCAGCGCACCGAGTGATAAGGAGCCCTTGATGCAGAGCAGAAATAGCCCCGCGAGCAGCACGACCACCAGTTCTGTTGCCGAAGCGAGGAAGGAAGCGAGACTCATCGGCGGCATGACATATGACGACAGTGTCATTGACACTACGAACAGGAGCCCTATTCCTGTATTGAACAGGGCGGACACTGAGGAGGCCGAGCCAGAGAGGCGAAAGGGGTTGAAGCGGGAGAGGAAGGCAGAGATGGGGAATGGTGTGAAAAGCAGAGTATAAATTTATGAATTGCTGACGATATGGTGTCTGTCTTGATGACGGCACAAAGTTGTTGCGGTTTTCCTTTCATATTACCAAGTCTGGGGGCTTTCATTCGTGTTCAACGAGGCTTTTGATATTGATTTCCCCCTTCATAAAGAATTTCCTCTCAAGTCTTTCCTCATGACTATGTTCCATTGTTTTCCCTTCATTTCCCTGAAGTTCAAAAACTGGGGAATCTAATTGGCGGTTCCAGTCGAGTCTTGAACGCTCCCAGGGCTGTTATATTTCTTCATAACTTATGATACGGCAGGCAGCTTTCCTTCGACATGAGTCTCTTTGACACTTTCACTAGCTGGGCTTTGAGGGCTCGGTTTCAAGGATATGATTGTGTTTTTGTACCTTATCCGCCGAGTCTTCCAACTGGATGATCTGGTGGCGTTTCTTCAATCAATCAAACTTTGTTTTATGATCACGACTTTTTGTTAGCGCCAAAGCTCATTCACCCGAACTCGAAAATTATCAGTGACCCATTACGGTACTGTACCCGAAATGCCAATTCCAAAAACCAAATGAATCCCCATAACAACTCAATAGATAACGACTTTAACTCAATTTCCCACCTTGACGTCACCGCCCTCATCTCAAATTAGCTAGTCTCCCATACGGTATGATACTCGAGTAGACCGTTTCAAGGGGACCCACCCAGGTTCCAAGTCTGCCATATATACCCCACAACCACCACCACTACTGGCCAGACAACTGCCCTCCCTCACTCCTCCGCTCCCTTCGTCTCTATCATAACCCCACCATGCACTCGCACACCCTCTACAGATCTGACAAGACAAAACCAGAAATGTCAAACACAAGCCCCCCATCTTCGCTAGTTGCCAGCACACTCCGCCCCACATACACCCCCAAGCTCACCACCTGCGCAGTCAAAAGTATCTCTCAAGAAATCAGCCCACGCCTCCCCAACGTCAACATATCCGACTGCTGAAGGCCCGAAAACTTTGATCATAAGGGTCACGCTGAAGAAACAGTTCTCGAGCGGGATCAGGGTGAACTAGAAAGTGCGCGGCGGGCAGAGGGTAAGAATCGTGAGGCTCAGCATCATAAGGGTAAGGACGGCGGGGGGGTAGAGGGGGCTTAGGAAGTTGCTCGGAGTATGATACGCTGTAGTTTGCAATCATATACAAGAGGTTTGGGAGAGGTCACAATATGAGAATTAAAATTTTCTATGCCCGTTTGTTTCGTTTGAACCGGGTCCGGGAGTTTGAGGGTTTGAACATGCGAATGATCATCCGTGATTGCACGGCGCCCAGGATGGATATACGGGTTGCGGTATTTCAAGGGAAGGGTTTTCTTGGCGTTTGGGGGAGCCCCGCGGTGGGGCAGGTCAAAAAGCCCCCGGAACATCACCCCTCCTCCACCACCTCCACCAGCCCGACGAAGAAGAAAAATAAAAAGCCAATCCATAACAACAGAACGTCAATTCTTCACCATGGCGACGACTAAACTCTGGGGCGGCCGCTTCACTGGTATACCTTCCACCCATTTCGCGCACCCTCTTCCCCATTAAACAATTGCTAATTAGGAACCGACCGCTAGGCAAAACCGACCCGCTAATGACAACCTACAACGAATCCATCCACTACGACAAACGTATGTACTTAGCTGACATTCTGGGCTCAAAAGTGTACGCCACTTCCCTCCACCAACGCAACATAATTACCGCGCACGAGCTCAGCGAGCTCCACCGGGGCCTAGATCTCGTGCACGCGGAATGGGCCAACGACACATTCGCTATAAGCCCCGGCGTTGACGAGGACATCCACACGGCCAACGAGCGACGTCTCGGCGAATTGATCGGCAAGGGTATAGCGGGGAAACTACACACTGGTAGAAGCCGCAACGACCAGGTAGCTACGGACACAAGGATCTGGCTCCGGGACACGCTGGACGAGATCGAATCCGCGCTAGTAGACCTGCTCAGGGCACACCTAGGCCGCGCAGAGGCAGACTTAGACGCAATCATGCCAGGATACACGCACCTCCAGCGCGCGCAACCGATCCGTTGGTCTCACTGGCTCATGAGCCACACATACTACTTCACTGATGATCTCACCCGACTTCGTCAACTCCGCATCCGTGTGAACCGCTGCCCGCTCGGCAGCGGCGCGCTAGCCGGCAACCCCTTCGCCGTCGACCGTGCCTTCCTTGCGACGGAGCTCGGCTTCGACAGCGTCATCGGAAACTCCCTCGTCGGTGTGGCGGACCGCGACTTCGTTGCCGAGACAATGATGTGGGGCAGCCTCTTCATGAGCCATGTTTCCCGCTGGGCGGAGGACCTGATACTTTACTCTACTCAGGAGTTCGGCTTCGTTAAACTCGCTGATGCGTACAGTACCGGCAGCAGCCTTATGCCGCAGAAGAAGAACCCGGACTCGCTGGAACTCCTGCGCGGCAAGAGCGGGAGGGTCTTCGGCCAGATGGTCGGCTTCATGTACACGCTCAAAGCCCTGCCGAGCACGTACAACAAGGACCTGCAAGAGGATAAAGAGCCGCTCTTTGACACCACTCGCACGCTCCTGGACTCCACCCGCATCGCGACAGGCGTGTTATCGACCCTCTCCATCAACCGCGAGAAAATGCTCGCTGCCTTAACAATGGACATGCTGGCAACAGATCTAGCAGACTACCTCGTCCGCAAGGGCGTGCCCTTCCGCGAAACGCACCACATCTCTGGCGCTGCCGTCAGTCTGGCAGAGAACGAAGGCCTCTCCGGTATCGATAAGCTGGGCCTCGACAAGCTCAGAACGCTTAGTC
Source organism: Tuber melanosporum (assembly GCF_000151645.1). Lineage (NCBI taxonomy): Eukaryota > Fungi > Ascomycota > Pezizomycetes > Pezizales > Tuberaceae > Tuber > Tuber melanosporum. Next base: position 800,282 of record NW_003298919.1, read on the forward strand.
CCAAATTCGACGAGGACGTCATGCAGGTCTTTAACTTTGAGCATAGCGTTGAGATGAGGAGTGCCGTCGGCGGTACTGCTAGGGAGTCTGTTCTTAGGCAGATTGGGGAGGTGAAGGCGTTGCTAAGGGATTGAGATGCTAATATGTGGATGGACGGATAGATCACCAGAATGCAGATTTGTGCGATACGATAACAGCCCCCCCCCCTCCATTGTCTGCATGTGCATGCGTGTGTGTGTGTGCTTATGTCCCCGTGATTGAAACCTCATTTAATCTATCTACCCAATCGCAACCTCTACAACCCCACAAAAACGTAGGATTCCAACTCACACGCCGCTACTGGCCTACGGTACGGTAGATTCAGCACTCGAGAGCAGACTCCCATATGGTGCAGTACCGTGCGAGTACTTACGAACCCCCGCACTTCAAGCAGGGTGTCGGGTGTTGAGGAGATGTGAGACAAGCCGGGTGTGTGGCTCGTAGGTCTCTTCGACCGCTCAGAAGGCAATACGGTACCGGCACCATCAAAACCACTTGAATACCGTAGAATAATCAGACCTCACACCAAGGAATGGGCACATTATCCTTGAACCCTTCACTCCCCCCCCCACTACAAGTAAGACCAACAAAAAAAAGGAAAGAAGGAAAAAAATTTTACGACAGACAGAAGCACTTATGATCCCGTTGCGGCATGAGGAGTTGCCGTGCCGTACCGACCCTTCCGCCAGTTACAAAGTACGAAAAGTAAAACTCACCAAAAAAGCTGACCAGTAAAAAGTCGCCATCGCCTCCTTCACCTCCCCCCCTGCCCCAGCCCCCCCGAACGATCAATCAATAGACCAACCAAACCGAGCTCGCTCCCACTCTCAACCGCGATAAGCGCCAATCCTAGAAGCACACAACACACCACCCTACCTGCTACCCTTTGGTGCCACCCATTGCGGTCAACAACGACCAATACCGGTACTCGAGTACCGGTACTGTATTATACTTGCCACCGGTAACGGCAATGCGGTTACTCCCGCAAGAACCATGCAAACTGTGAAGTAGCAATTATCTCCCTAATCTGACACGATGCAGGCAGTTCGAAGCTCGAGCACGATACCGTACTGTACTCGTAACCTTTTTCTTGCTTTCCCGAAAAAAGTGGTGAGCGGGAAGGGGGGCACGAGGGGGAAATTGGGGAAATTTTATTGATGGTGAGGGTAATCTACTCGAGTGGCAGTGGTGAACACCTAAGAGTGGAACCGAGACTTCTTGTTCCTCGATTTGCTCGGTGGCCTGGCATTGGAATTTGTCATTGTACGAGCCCTTGTATGTTTCCAGCCCGGAAATTTTCTTCTCAGCCAAACGCTCACCCAATAGATATTAGAACCGGCACCCTACTCGAGTAGAATGCCACCGATGCAATCTAGACCTTCCCCATACTAAGAGATCACTCACAGCGCCGAAACAAGCGAATAATACCATGGAAAACGGCAAAATTAAATTAAACCAAAAGTACAGCAAATAGTCCCAAGTGTTCCTCCTACTTTTACAGTTCTATTCCTAGCCCGACCATAGGGGGAGTTAACAAGTTAACAAGTGTTCTTGACCTGGTGCCTAATTAGGAATTTCAGCACGTTCCTACAGGAGACCACTACGAGTATCATAATTTTTTATCCCTCCTGGACACCGGCACCGGGAGCCTACCTCCGCAAACAAAAATCGAACAAGAAATAAATCTCACTCGAGACCGATTTCCTAAAAGATCCTCCCCCCCCGCAATTCTGAAACCGTTTAAAGAGTGCAGCGAAAACATGTCCTCAACGGTGGATGTGTCTTGCTGTGGGCGAGGTCAAAGTTTGTACGGATGCAAGCGACGGCATTCTGTGGTGCCATCAAAGTGGAGGGAGAGGAAGTGTGTTACCCCTCACTTCGATTTTCCTAATTGGTAGAAGGGAAGTCAACTGGATTTAATACCTGCATTTGCACTCAAGCCACTCTGTGGCCATGGGTTTGCATGCTTCCCCCCCTCCCCCAATCGCTTCTGGCACCAATGCCAGTTGATCCCTGTTATCGATGGCACCTGAATGGCTTCCTCTGAGCTGTTGCCTAAGGATGGACAACACGACTTCCCTACCGTACCGTATTCCATTTTATGATACAAGCACCTGCACGAGTGCCCCTGCTGGTGTGTGTGAGAAAGGGGAAATATGGATTGCACAGTAGTGTTATAAGTTGAAGTTATCCCCCGCGCAGGAACAAAGCTACGATGCTCTTTAAAAACCAATGCACACGTTGGTGGGATAACGTGGGAGCAGGCAAGCAGCGATGTTAACCGCCGCCCTCATAGGGCATGTATACTGGCTTCCGAATACCTCGGAGTCCCGGGGCACAAGTGTCAACGGTGGAAAACTCAATCACCCAGTTCTGGTCCTCGGGGCTGAAAGGGAGGGGAAAGTCCAAGTCCTTCTGGTAACCCAAATTCCCCTTCACTCCTCCATGTAACCAAGATTTAATATTCTCCCAGATAACATCCTTTGGCAACACAACCCTCTCCGTCAGGTTCCCGAACCCGACTGATCAACTACGAAGAAAATATCTGCCCCTCAAAGTATCTGGGGCAGCCCCACATCCCGATAATGGCATCCTATTATCAGTTATCGCAAGAGGAGAGCCACCGCTATTGACCAAACAATCCTATGTCAATTTGGAGCCATTCGAGGTCGAAGTGCGCCTTCTGGATTCGCGCCACGGATCGACCTGCTCATTGCCAGATGATATGCTGGGGTTGTTGATGAAGAAATTGCGCGAGTTGCGTCCCACCTTCAGTGTCCACCAAGAGAGAAGGGTTGTCGCTAGCAGTTCGAGCCCAGCGAAAAGACAACCACCCGCCCCACCACGCCAAACAACTCCCGCAATTCAACACCACATACCTCCCCCACCACGCCAAGCAACTCCCGCAACTCGACACCAACCACCTCTCGCAGCTCGCCCCCCACCACCACTCCGCTCACCAGTTCCAACCCAACAACACCCTCTGCTATCGCCACAAAGAACATACAGCAGTCCTTACGGTACGACAGCACCATGGCAAGATTTTGGTCAAGATCTCGAAAGGAATGCACCACGACAATCTCGATATACGAGGACAGTGGATCACCACGATTCGGGGGCAGAGCTAGATTGTTCGGTTGTATGGGATATATTGGGGTATTTGGGGATTGCCGTGGCGGTTTTCGTTTCTGTGAGGTACCTCTTCAGCTAGGAATGGGTGACGTTGGATCCGGATTCTTCATTCTCTTAGGGGAGGTTTTTTCATATTTTTATTTTTTTCTTTCTGGTTAGCGATTTGTTAGGAGAACTGCAACAGAGGGCCATTATTTAAGGACCGGGTTTAGATATGATTCATTGTTACATCCAAGTTAAAATACCTCCTCACCGCAAATTATTACCGCCATTATCGATTCCGCAGGCTCGGAGGAAGGGAAAAAGTAGTGTCGGTCAACGCAAGTGGAGAAGGAGAGGAGTAGAAGAGAGAGTAAAGGGGGAAAGGTCTATGCATATAACACAGGGCCTCCTAGGAGAAGCAACTGTGTCGACGAATGTGCACACGAGCAGTGCGCACGCAATCCACATAAAACACTTGCGTGCAATGATCTCTCTCTCCAAGAAAAGAGAAGAAAAAACCCCATCTACCACAACTCCAGTTCCCTATTGAGCGAATGAGTACGAATGATGAAAATCCATCCGATCCGAAAGACCCATTTTCATGTCATGGTCTCTCTCGGAGCGACCCATCGCTTCACTTCACTTCACTTAACTCTTCTTTTCATATTTTCACCAACACACCCGTTGAGTTTTTGTTGGTCTGAGAAAAAGACCCCCCTAATCAACCAACCAACCAACCAACCAACCAAATCCTTGGTATGATTCGGCGGCACAACAGAGGGAACTGTAGCGAATGCGCAATAAAAGGGTAATAATTATGATAATAAAAATACCCTAGTAGATTCGTATGATAGTAGATCCTCCAGTAGTGATTGGGTTATCGGAAATATAAGAAGGGATATACTGTATAGCATAGCTATATGGAAAGTTTGTTTGGGCATGTCACCCCTTGACAAGGGAGCAGGAAACAGAGATTAACCAATAAGCATACAAAATAAACAAGAATAAACAGCCAGGGCTGTCTGTTAAAAGGAATAAGCATTCTGAATGAAGCCTTTGAGAATATAAAGAAATATCATATTCATATGTACAAACAACAGGGGCTACATCTCAACCTACGAGTGATGGCGCATGTCGCCGTCACCCACCGACAGTCCGATGACTCTTCGCTCGTGCCGTACAACCAGCTTGTATCGTACTACAGAGGATCTGAGGTAGGCGGGTTAACTCCCATAGGTCATTGGAAAATTCTTGTGGAAAGCGGCCTACAAGAATAGGCCTAAGCAAAAAGCCTCCTCCTGTATTAATTTCCCCGCCTACAGTACAATATAGCATGCGTAAAAGTGTAAAAGCTAACCAGCAACGAATAGAAGCAATTTTCATTCCGATCCACTGAAGATAATACATTGACCCGTAAATCGTTACCCAGACCCTCCAAAGCCCTAAGAAACCAGTACAAGGAAGGAATAAAGAAAGAAATCCATAAGCCCTCAAATGCAATAAAATAGCAAATAACTCCGAACCGGTCTACATCCAACAGGTGGGGAAGGAGAGGCAAAATGACGATAAAAAAAGGGAGGGTGGGAGAGATGCCTATAAAGACCAAACGTATCTAGAAAGCGGGATCCGGTGATGGTAATGATAGAGATGTCGCCAATCTTCTTCTTTTAGAAGTGGGCTTGAAAACCTCCCCAACCGCTGACCCGTTGGCTGCCTTCCTCTTGCCGTTCCTAAGCCAGGACTGGCTCTTCAGCAGAAGCTCGGCAAAGCCGTCTTCGTCGATTTTGCGGATTCCTAGTTGTTCGATTATTTTCATCTCCCGGCTCCAGACCTGCGGGTTGTCTAATGGATTCCTGGATCCGACAACCGTGTAATCAATTCGAGAGGTGAGATTTTCCTCGACGAACCTATAAACACGGTTAACACCAGGTTCGTAATAATATTCGCAGCAGCACTCACCCGCCATAGATGTGAACCAGTTCCCTCATATCCCCACGAGTGAGGGTCGGTAAGATCCCTCGAAAAGAGAAAACCACGTTCTTCAACGCTTTCTTATCTACATGGGAAAACCTAGTTTGGACTATCTTGCGGTGGATATAGTCCATGATATGATTGTAGTCTACGCTCCTATCGCACTTAACCGGATCCTCTTGTCCCGGACGTAGGATCGTAGTAACAGGCTTATCGTCATCTCCCTGGCCGATGTCGATAGCCCTATCAAGGTTAGTTGTATTGCGAGACCAAAAAAAGGGGCTGCAAACGAACCCGCCATAGCGCTTTATTAGGGTTGTAGCCGCATCTTCCCACTCAGGTCTCATATCAACAAACCTGAAGTATTCGCCCGCCAGGGCTTTTGCTTCAAGCTCGCTAACAGAAGTATCTAGGACCTGCTCCTCCTCAAAACCCTCCATCCATTCTACTATCGCAGCACGACTGCCGTACATCTTAGTAGAAGGCATTAAATACAGCCGCCCCCCAAACTCAGAAAACCAACGACATCTATCGTCTGCCTTCACTTGCTTCTCATGCTCCTCCCATTCTTGTGCGTCGGGGTCAGCAAACCAATCGTGAACTGTAGCCTCGGCAAAATGCAAGTAGTTGGTCATATACATAAGTTTGTATGACCAATCCTCCTGGTAATGACCATGGTACAAACCATGCCGATGCCGGTACCTCTCACTATCAGACTCTTCCCGATGGAAATGGGTCATCACCATGGTCATCATACTTTTCGACCAGAGTAGGGACAAGGGCTCATCTTCATGATCGGGGTGTTCGAAGTCCTTGTCCCAGTACCCTTCGGGATCCTTTCGTTCGTACTCAACCAGCAGTTGTAATTTGTAAAGGAAAGTCAAAGACTGCATATAAGAGATGATACATGCCTCTTTCACCCGTACCGCACGAACGGCAGCGGGAGAATTAACAAGTTTTTTCGGTGCAAATAATTCAGAAATCTCATCGGGCCGCGAAAGCTCATGCTCGAGTATAGATTTATAGGCGGCAAGAAGGTAGCGATTAAGAGCGAACTCTCTCAATAGGTCGAGAAGTAACGTCAAGCTTCGCTCTGAGAGCCGTTCAAATTGAGGACCGTATACTGGTCCTTTACCTATGCCGCCCGCATTTATCATTGGGTGGCCTTCTTCGTGGTCCATGTCGTCCGTATCATCCGTATCATCTGAATCAAAAGGATCATCGGTGTCATCTGTTTCGTCTTGAATGTCAAAAAAATCTAGATCGTCATCCCCATCCTCATCACTACCCAAGTCAGCTTCGCCGTCATCCATATCGTCGTCATGGCCTCCACTACTCCTCAATCTCGGGTAACCATAGATAGCCGGATCAATACCGGACCTTCTGTAGGCTTCGGCGATAACAGTCTCGAGTTTCCACAATCCCCAAAGCTTTCCTCCAACACCTGAGAACTGTGACCTCCGTATGACCCGATAAAGTCCTTTGAAATATCGGAGGTGAGCTTTCTCGCTGGTCACTGCGCGACCTTCCTGGCGAACCTCCTCTAGTATCTCATCATTACGGGCGGCGAGTTTGTACGAGTGTTTATGAAGCATCGCTCCGAGAGGCAGGTCGTCATATTCGACCCCCTCCAGAAACACCAGAACTTGGTTCTTGAGAAGGACTTGCAAACGCGGGAGAATATCTGACGGGATTCCGGTCTGTTCGTTCCCTTTCACACCAGCGGTCGTTGAACCTGGCCCGCGCAACCCGCCGGCTGAGGATTTTGTGGAAGCGTAGAGCGGCGAGATGGACGGACCAGAATAGGAATGGACTTCTATGGACGATGACGATAGTTGTGAGGACATGGATAGTTCAGAATAACCGCTAGTTATTCCACCCATCGATTCGTAGTAGCCATATTCCTCGTCGAGAAACGAGCTTAGGGTAGAACGATTGGAGGACAATGTCCAAGCGGAGGAGGAAGGGGCCGGAGAGGTGATCCGACGCGACGGTGGGCGAAAAGCATTCATTTTCGAAGCGAGTTGAGGGGGAAGGCAGGCAAAAGTCAATGAAACGATTTACCCCTCTGTTTGTTTATTTCCCTTTTCCTCGTTTGCAGCAGTTATATCGGAGCGGTGAGGGAGGGGATTGGAGAGATGTTTGATCCAGTAAGGGAGGTGGTGGATGGGTGGATGGGTGAGTGGAAGAGGAAAGGGGGGAAGAAACGAGCTCAACTCATCACCTAGTTATCCCGGGACAGAAAAAACCTCCAACGGCAACCTAACCACTCTGCTGGGATTCTCAAGCAATGCCAGGCAATCATGGTCACATGACACCGCATCATGGTGATGGAGGTGCCAGGTGCCAAGCGCACGCGAACTTTCCCCGAAGGAAACACGGCCCGCTAGCTGCAAAACACTCGCAGAGCTCTGCACAATACATATACTATAATATCTCAAATTGCGATACTGTATCGTGCTCCTCCAACTACTGTGAGGTGGTACTACTCGTACAATACCAGTAAGACTATCCACTGCTCTCCTCTCTCTTTGAACCCTGCGACTCACCGCCCAGCCTTGTCTACTTCAATCCTCAAAGCGTGGGCCTCAGGGCCCCAACCCCAGTCCCTCTCAGTACGGCATGTTCCGCCATCCTCAGGAATATTATCAGGCCCTCCTCCGCATTAGCCTTATCCTACCGGTGTCCTACCGGCCGGCTGCTAAGGCAGACACACCCGGAAGATCGCCACAGTATACTGTACCGTAGTGTACTTTCGGTACGGGAATCCTTCTCCGTTCCACTATTATTATCATTTTTGTAAAACTTTTAGCTTGTATTCTCTACATCTGATGAATACTAAGACTAAGGGCTCTCTGTGGCTATACTAAACATCTATCCAATCACCAAACATACTGTCAAAGAAATAAAAACCCCTTCAAAGAATATTATTAAGCTTGGGCCTCCCCTTTCCTCCTCTTACGCTTGTGAGCGTTTCCCCGCAATCTCTTCTCCTCCCCACCAGAACTATTGTAACTCCGTCCATCTGACTCTGAAGAAGTATTATCTACAGCCACTCGACAGAAGTGTTGGTAATCTGAGACAAAGTAAAATTGCAGTTGCGCCATAGTAGGTCTCAGGCCGTGTGGTGGGGCAACCTTGAGGTTGTCAATGGACATAAATGATCAATGTTCAGTACCAACGATCAACACTGGTGGTGGACGATCAACTCATGAGAATATTAAAGTTCTAGTAGTATAAATTAAATAATGAAATAGCTAATACCTTATAACCTCCTCTTGCTTCTAATATCGCAGCTACTCTATCAGGCATTGATTTCTACAACCTCTCAAAGAACTCCTCAGGGATTGTCTTCCAAACTAATGGTAATACTTGTGCAAGCCTTCTCCTGACAGCCTCTTTTCCTCCTGGGGAATCTCCAATCCTTGTATACTGCTGGTACAATTGCTTTTTAAGCTTAACCCATATATGCTCAATAGGATTCAAATCAGGGGAATAAGGGAGCTGTTCCACAACTTTAATATAGTTTCTCTCCAGCCAATCCATTACACTATAAACCATGTAAACAGGAGCATTGTCTTGCTGAAACAGGATATCTTGCATACCAAAAGAAATCATTTGATGAATAACAGGAAAAAGATACCTTCTCAAGAGTTTAATATACCTGTTTTTATTGAGGTTTGAGTAATTGAAACTAAAAAAACATTGTTTCTTACCCTAAAAGCACTTCCAAACCATGAGCGATAATCCTTTATCCTTCTCCTTTGGATGTATACAATCTGCCAACCATTTCTCAGCAGGTTCTCTAAATACTTATTATTGAATTTCTCTATACTATACTTATTACTACAAATCACTTTCTCAAAATTCTCAACTGTCTAGTTCTTATGAACTGTAGCCTACTTCAATCTTTTAGCAATATGATCAGGCTTCAGCTTGGGTCTTGACTTGGCTAGCCATTTTTTAATATTTGCCACTCTGAGTACCCAGTCCGCTACAGGCAAACATATTAGAAAATCATATCATATTTCTTAGAGTAGTAAAGACTTACTTGTATCAAGAGAAATACCAGGTGTATATTTATTACAGAAAGCAGATCTTATTATTTTCCTATTGGATTTGGTAGCCTTAATGATTGTGCAATGCTGCTGATTACTCAAAATTGGTATGCAATAAGGGTGAGGAAGATTTTCAACAAATTGGTACTCATATACCTGGACAAGAAAGCTCTTAACTGTTTTCCAAGGCCATCCAATAATTTGAGCCATCAAAGTAATATTCCGGAGGCAGTAGAAAAAGGCAAATATCATTCCCTTTTCAGCAAGGCTCATTTCTCTCTGGGAAGTTTTAGGTGGAAGTCTTTTTTTTACAGCATGCTTGGAATTTCCAGATTGGTTAACCATTGGTAAAAAAGATTGAGAGCATTAATTAATTGTGAAAATAAGACTTTGGTTGGTAGAAATTGTATAAATAGTTGGTCATAATAGGTTAAAAGATCATGATCAGGATTATCCTCATTGCAAGTTGGCATTTTGGTGAGACCAGAGGTAACTTAGTCACCTGAGACACATTTCATGAACACTTCTGCCAAGTGGCTGTAGTTTTATATGATAAACAATCTAATAACTTTCTTTAAAGTCCTGCATAATAAGTTACTTTTAAGGTAGGGTAACTGACCCTCATAGCAGGGTAACTTATGGCCTAAGAGAGGGTAAATCTAGTCTGAAGGTAGGGTAACAATTCTCTGAGTTACTCTATAGAGTAGGGTAACTCTATCCAGACTTAATGTCAAACAACTCAGTATAATACCTAAATTAACTGATTGAATTACCCTATCTAGTAGGGTAATTTCCATCCCTTATTAGTACCTAAGTACCTCTAATGTAGTATAGCTTGTCTGACTAATGTATCTAACCAATAATATCTCTACTTGATAAACTCTTGTCTACTATTATTCCTATTGTAGTAGCCTCCAACACCTGTATAGGTATAGGTTTAACTAACTGTAATAGTACTCTGTATAGTCTCATTACACCTAGCTGGTTCTAGGCCCCTATTCTTAGCTTTCTTGCAACCTGTAATTCCCTCTACTTTAAGAGTCAAAACTCTTCTGTTATTCTCTAGTTCCTATTATGCTTCTCTTTCTCCTTTCCTGATTTTATATTCTATTCTACGATATCTTTCTTTGTCTGCTTCTTTTCTTCTTTAGTCTTTGTCAACTACACATAATATGGTCTCTTCTAATTCTAGCTAATCATTTCCTAGCATATTACCAATATGTCTTGCTTGATTATTGTTCCCACACCACCATTAGGCCATTTTTCCTCCTTCTTCCACCACACTAAATTCATAATAAATACAGCTCTATTCTCTACTGACTTCTCATGAGGGAAGGTAATATTTACCTATTGCCAACTAGGAAGCCTGAATTATCTTTTTAAACAATAATCCTAGAAGTAATTAGTATAAGCATAGACAATAGTGAGGAAATAATAACTACTGGTAAGGATTACTGCTCTATCGCTCCTCAGAAATAGCTGTTCAATAGCAATATCAGCAAAAATAATACTTCACATCCGGTACATCTGGTGTATTAGACATATGGAATGAGCTAAATGTAAACTGCTATTCTGAGTGTACAGACTAGGAAGTACAGCGTCAGGACTGAGACAGTGTTCATCTGGATGCATCAGATACAGCTTATTACCAACAATAAGTTTAGAGATTGAGTATATTATAATAATCCCCCATTCGATGGTTAGTTCTTGGTGACAGGGAATGATACTTCTCTTCTTTTTCCTAATCTTACGATAGCTCTAGGCCTATGCCTACGTTACCGATAGTACAAGATCTCTGTCTTCTATTGGGAATGCCTATCATAAGCTTTCTCTAACTCTTCTTTGTGAAGAGTTCTCTTAGTGTAACAATAATAAAGGTTATGATAATGATAAAGAGTGTAAAGTTGTTTTATATTTATTATAGTAATAAGTAGGAAAAGTACTTAGAATTCAATCTAATTTTATTTATACTAGTACCGCTAATACTAGTATATGACTAGTCTCCCCCACACTCCGTAAAAACAAACTATTTAAAATACACTACTGCAGACCATTTCGCCCCGCAACTGCTTCTTCTAAATATAAATCCAAAAATTACTACATTGTGGGCTCACAGGTACTCGTGGTGACTAGTGCTGCCCCAGATTAACACGTCTTCCCACCCTGCTACCCAGCCACCGTCTTATACCCTCACCCCTATCCACTTCTAACACAATTTGTTCTACAAACTCAACTAAGGAAACATACAGTCTATTCCAATACCCCTCCATTCGCTTATAGTGCAACCCAAGATCCAAATAACCCCCCGTCAACACCAAACCACAAAAGGGGCAGCAGGGTTCCTTCAGCAATCCGTTCACCTTAGCCCACCTCAAAACAACTGATGTCTATATCGCCAAGCTCAGCTTGTCTCACTGCTGGTGCTGAGAATGCCAAAATTGATCATGACATATTTGTAGATACCATGGCTGTTTCTTGAAGTGCTCAGCGAAGGTGGCCCGCCTCCTAGTAGCCACAGCCGAAATGGTAGTACCACAACAGGGTCACTCACACCATCATTGATCAGGTAAAAAGAACCACTTCCTTGGCAATGTCACCTCGCCTGGCAAGACATAGCTACTACCATCATGTCTCTTCTCGCAATGGGTGCACATTGTAGGGTCTCCTATTAATACCATCTCGCTGTCTCTTTCTACCATCAACGTGCCATTAAAGGGGTTACCTGTCACTACTAACTCCTGTTCCACCATCCCAATGTGGCGAGGGATTCCCAGGCCCAACTACCAATAACACGCCCACTAACATTTCCACCTTGTGACTGCCGAATCCTTATACAAGTCTTTATTAGCCAGATGCCCTCTAGCATAGCGGGGGCACTCAATCCAGTGGTGTCTATCTTCTTTCCCATTACAGTTGTCATGGCCGACCATGCCCATCCCACTTTGGATTCTTAACAAAACATAGGAGTCTATTAGGGTAAGGCTCCAGAGGTGTCTAGGTATCTTCAGTCCACTGGCATAATACTTGTGTCGCTGCCCAGCATGCCAACTCTCCATTCCTACTTCTAGAGCTCACAAGCCATGGCCACGTAACTGATCCCAAAGCTGACCTTTTTTCAATGTAGGAGGTACAAGGTACATCCAACACAGGCCTTAGCTTTTGGGTCGACTGTCTCATTGCTGTCAATGCCCATGTGACCAGGGACCCAACTGAAATTGACTTGAGAGAATGCATTCAAATGGGGCACCATTACCTTCCACAACTCAGCTGAGTTACCATCTGACAACATGTTGTCAACTAGGATGAGGGCTAGTACACAGTCCAAGAATACATGAATCAGGCACCTTTTAGTTATATCCTGACCATGTCACAGGGCACACATAACTGCAAACAGCTTATATTCTATGATTCTGCAAGATGGAGGGACCGAGCACTCATCAACATGGGTCAAGGTCCCCTTCTCAAACACAGCCCATGGCACACCAGCTCCCTCAGTGCACTTAGACCCATCTGTGTATATTACCACGTCCGAAGACATACAGAGGTTTGCGTAGAGTGCACGCTAACATGCAGCCGTCACTGCCTTGCTGTTCTCGATCGAAACCGTGGGGTGGCGGGTAAGTTCCTTATCCGAGGTCTGCTGATGTGCCACCATGCTTTCCTTTTTTCACTGTAGCCATATTTCACTGAACTAAGGATGTTGGTCACAGTATCAGTAATTGATGAACTGGCAGTAGCATTTCCGTTATAGGTATCTTCCCTGAATAGTAACTGGTAGTGTTACGAACTTAGCCAACAGTATGTTATTTGCCAGCTTCATAGGTGTTTGAAATACTGATTGGAGGCAGTCATTGATGTGGACCTGAATTTGATTCACATACGATGCATGATTGGTTATAAATTCAAGCTTGTAGTAGACGGTTGAAAGGTGTACTGCCTGTACTAAGCTGTAAGTCTCCCTTGCTCCCAGTCCTCCAATACTCCCAAACCTCCTCCCCAACTCTGAAATCCTTCTCCTAACACCTAACCCCCTCTTCAACCAATACCTTACATGAGAAGAAAAGTTAAGAAACACAATAAACCTATACCCCAAAACCTGTAAGTCTCCCGATAGCAAGACCATTTCTCCCAACAATTCTATTCCTTTCCACACCCTATCCCCATACCTAATCTACTGGGTCTTGAGAGCACTAAATTCCATTTTCCTGGCTCTAGCTATGCGATCACAGTCTGTGAATATTTCTCCTACGTGGTACCGGGCTGCCTTACTGGATTCCACGGCCACCATGATAACCTCATCATCAATATATGAGATTACCAACTAATGTACACCCAGGAAGTATTGCATACGTGGCCTGAATATATCTGCCACATACCCACCAAAAGGTAAGGGAGAGAGGGGTGAGCCCTGAGGTAACCTTAACAGGACCACACATTCTGCAACCTTTGCTGGCGTCAGAAGAAGATGTATCATCCTCCAAGATTTCACGACATCATATCTGGGTTTGTCTAGATTAGGTATGAGCATCACCTCAGTCCTATGCCAGTATGGGATATCGTGTTGCAGCCCGTAATCAACCAGACCTCAATGTAGTCGTATCTCTTCACCTCCATAATTGTAGCAAGGGATAGCCAATGTCATTCTCGCCTGAACCTGTACTCGTAGGGGACCTGGCAAGTGCAATTTCCATCTCCTGAGTACTGTCTATATCGATTTCAGAATCCTTCCAAGGGGCTGGATTGACAGGGGATAACTGTTTTACAATCAGGTTGCTAATATCGGAATATGTAGTAGCATAGGTGTAACGTGTTCGCAAGGTGCTAATCACGTTAACGGTAATAGGTACGATAGTTGGCAGGTGGCCTGCTCTTCCAGAGAGGAGGCGAGAGCTGAGAGCTAAAGGAGGCTTCGAGGTTGTACTGAGGAACAAAGAAGTAACCGTTCAACTAAGTATATTGATATACTGTCTGTCGAAGTCTGCCTTTTCTATCGTAGAAACAGGCGGTCTTTAAATACACAAATCTGTTCATATCTATCATGAACGAAACTAATCAAAGGTATCAATTGATACTCTTTGGTAAAACTCCTTAAGTATCAAAGCGATACTTAAAACAAAACATAAAACAAAACCAAGTATCAAAACGATACTTAAAACAAACCAAGTATCAAAGCGATACTTAAAACAAAACATAAAACAAAACCAAGTATCAAACGATACTTAAAACAAACCAAGTATCAAAGCGATACTTAAAACAAAACATAAAACAAAACCAATAACCAAGTACCCGTACCGGTTACAATAGGACCCATCTTGGTGGGACATGGAGGGAAGAGTCCTCTCAGCCTCTAGATTTTGCACCATTCTAAAAATGTCTGAGTCTTGGCTCTCAACTATCCTTGTTCTAATATGCTCGAATCTAGTCCTCAACAGGTATGTCCTGTAAACACATCTGATTAACTTGTATTCCTCTGTCCGCTCTGTCTTATGTTTGGAGTATCGATGCAGCTGGGCCACATCCAACCTCATTTTTTCCAACTCTATCGTCTACCACTCGTACTGATCTCTGCCAACCGAGGCACATGGGAGTCCGTCCACTACACTTCTCACTCCTTCCTACAACCTCCTGTCTTCCACCTCTTACAGCACATCTAACTGCTTCCCAACTTTTTCCAAGACTGTTTTTTTCCAGGCTGGCCTTTAACGTATGCTGTTGTCAGGAAGGTCTGCTGTCAACTTGAGAGCTTGAGTACTATGCTCGTAACCAGCAACATCTAGGTACCAATGTCTAATGTAAGGAGCTCGGTATATGCAAAGGTTGATTCTCGAAACGTTGCGGAAGGTTGACACTATTGGAGAGACCATTTTCATATCACGCATTGGAGTCGTGAATTACTGTTTCAGCCACCAGCTGCCAACATTGTTATGGTCCGTATTGGGGTCACAATCTTGATGCCTGGCATTAAAATCACCAAACGCAATGTCTAGTTCCCCTAGTTTGCCCAACCAATCAACAAACTGGTCCTTGGTATAGCCAGGCTGAAAATAAACTCCTGCCAATACCCTCTTTACTTCTTTTTCCCAATACCCAACACGGGCACTGTTTTCCCCATACTCTACCATCTCAAAAATCCCACAAATATGGGACTGAACAAATACCTCAACACCTGATCTCCTAATAAACAAAAAATACCATCCATCAACATCTATAGGTATATGTAGCCCCTCCAGGTTAACTGGAGGTTTAATAATAAAAAAGTAAATCAACAAAAGAAAACAAATTAAATGCCAGCACCCTATTCTGGCTACTCCTCCACACATTCAATGCTATTGTTATAATAAGCATTAAAAGAGAGCCTCAACTGATCTACTCAGGCTGCAAGGGCTGGAGGCATAGGAGGAATCACTGTTCTGGTCCTGCGCAGTTGAGAAAGTATCTTTTTGGCTTGGTTTAGTGGTGGCAGTGGTCTTTAAAATCCCTCATGCCAGAGAGAGGGAGGGGGAGGGACGCTCCTGTTCCTTACCCTTGGCTCTGTCTGACTTATGATGGGGGCCTTCATCTTCCTCATCACTACTGATCTAGACTAGTCTAGGTATCAGAGACCTTCCGGGACTGTGGTATCTTCTTCTGGCCCTACTTACCTGAGTCCTCTGTTATTCTGGTTTCTTGGTAGTTTCCACTATCTCCTGCTTTGAATGTGAGGATAGTGGAGCTGAGGGTGATGATCTGACTCCTGAGCACTACTCATATCTAGTGAAATAGTCCATCCAGTTGCAGAGCCAGCATTATCTCCTAGTGTGCCTACAAGCCTGACCCACACCGCCAGGGCATCCAAGCTTGCTGCACATATAGTCTCGTGAGAAATATGCTCCAAATCAGAAATGGCAGCGGGGGGAGGCTACTACATGTGGCCTTAAAATGGCTAGTCTCCAAACACTTACCACAAACCTTAAGGAGTCCATGTTCCTAAAAGACCTGGACATTGTAGGCCCCTCCTCACAGCCATATTTTCCTCTCAACCAGTCTTTCCCTGATGGCTTTATTTTTCTCGACCACAAATTGGATACCACATGTAGTGACATTGGCCTGTCTCATAGCGTAGATAGACACTATAATATCTGGCTGAGAAACAGTAACAACGCTTGTGTTGGATTACTCCAAGTCAGTGCGGAGGCCATTATGGGCCGCGCTTCCAGTCCATCCCTCAACCCTCCAAATTGACCCCTGTCCTGTGTTAGCGAGTGGGACACCAGAAATAAAATCTTTATCTTTTTCAAATTCCTCTGAAACTCAAACTCTGAGATTGATAGTTCTCTGAGCAGGTCAAGCCTGGCCTTGTTGAGCCAGTTATCTAACTCAGTAACAGAGTGTGCTGTCAATGTCAAAAAGATACATCCAATCTCTGGCTGAATATGCCCAGCGCGGATGTAAGGGGCATTTCCGTGAACTTTTCGCTAGTTGAAGAAGGTGACGTTAATCCAGTTCCGAATTGCCTTGATATCAACACTCTCCAGTAGAGCAACCTCTTTGCGGGGAGCAAACTGCAAGGTGATATGCCTCTCCCTCGTAGATGGGGTTGGCAACGATTGTAGTGGTGCCGGTACTGAGCGTAGCAGGTCTGGGGGCCCCCTTGGGACTCGCTGGTACTCTTGTCGCATTGGAGCTGTAGCTACCTTGATGCCAGCCAACTCTGCGGACCCAGACCAAACTGGTGTAATGACAGGAGTACTATCTATGGGAGCCAGTTCCTGCCCATCAGTGCCCTTTCCCTATGTCTTAGTTAGAGTTGCTGATTCTTTCTCACTACCAGATCCTCTGGTAGTCTTTCTTCTCCTTCTGGTAGTACCACTTAGGCGCCTGCCATAGCACCTCCCCTCCTTCTTCCCATCTCCCTCTTCATCTTCCTTCTCCCAGTAGACAGATTTTCTCTCACCACTGTGAGCCATATACAGGATCACCCCCCCTTTACTGGAGGAGCTGCCACTGCTAGATTGGTGGGAGAAGGCCGCCAATATAGGGCAGGGAGAGGGTATCTGTTTTTCTCTGGTAGTAGGAGGCTTGGGCACATATGCCATCCATTTCACTACCTCTATAAAGGAGGCTTTAGCAGTAGGTGCTGCTGCAGTAATCTCAGTTCCCTTAAAGAGGGACAGGGGTAATGGTATTCCCTAAGAAACAGAGGTGGTGTTGTGGGATATAACAAAAGTGGGTTGATAGTAGTAGGACAACATACCTTGTAGGGTTTCTATCTCTTCCTCTTGTTGGCTGACAATATCTGTCAGTGCTTTTACTGCCCGTTCCAGCAATTGTACCCGGCTCCTATAATTCATCCCGCTTTCTGGTCATTCATTACCAAATACAGAGCCATTATTCATTAAAGTCCGGACATCATGTACCATGTCTTCCACAATCAACCCGGATTCCGAGGAGAGGAGGGGCTGAGTGTTATCACAGTGGATGTTCTCTAGGCCTTTGAACATAGATCCAATTATACTACCTGAGCGGGATCCGGGGGAGGGAGTCCTACCAGCATTCAACATCTCACAGATGCCTGCCATGATAACATCTTCCTGAGCCATAGCAGCATCAGCATCCTTGGGCTGGGTGTCTAGGAGTTGAACTTCCAATAGTATCTGGGTGTCGTGTAGAGTTCAGCCTTCGAGAGGTGCTTCAGGAGATGTAATCTATCTTTCGTTAAAGGCCGGTAGCGATGACACTATTGCCGGAGAGGGGGCATGGATGCTGTTGCCTAAACCAGTTGCTTCAGAGTTGTGTCCCTTGTCCAGGCCCATGGGAGTATCCCTTACCAATACCTCACAGGCGGGCAGGACGTCCCTGGTTACCAGTGAGGGAGGGGAGAGAGGTGTGGTCTTAATAGTTGATGGGAGTATTCCAAGGGGGAGAATGGCCAAGCGCCCATGATATATGTCGAGGGGCTGGCCAGGGAGAGTGGTAGTGATCTGTTTTTTCTGTCCTTCATCAATATTGATTGCCCTTAAAAACTGAGGGTCCAGGATAAGGCCATCGGATCATTTAGTAGGTAATGCCTAGCTTGTACGGTGACATGTTCCAGTTGCTGGAGGGTTGTAGTCTCCATCCTTGAGGTCATCTAGTCTGAACTTAGGGGTCTCGTAAAGCACCCTTTTACCAGATAACATTCTAGTCAGAAAAGAGGGGGTGGATAAGCCAGGCCTACAGGTAGGGGCCTATCGGAGGAAACTGGGCAACTTGCTCTGGAAGGCCCTTGTGAGGTAAGGGGTAGTGGACCAAAAACTGGCCTCAACTGTAGCTGTAGTCGAGGTGTCTCTGGCCGGAGGGGTACAGGATTCAGGGACGATAGCAGGGGAATCTTTGGAGGAGAAAGGCACGGAGGTCAGTGAGTATTCCAAGCTGTGGTCAGAGTTGAACCGAATGAAGAGTCCCGTGGTTGTGTTCTTATTCAAGCCACATGTGGCTGAACAGTCACTCCCCATTAGGAAACCTCTCACTAAAACCTCAACTTCTTTCATCGTGGCAACAGTCACGTTAGCGACCATCTGCTGAAACAAATCATCAAACTTTGGATTCACCGCATTCTGACACCGGTAATAGTGGTGAAACTGTAGGAAACAGAAGTTCCCTTTAGGTACAACATATGACCGTGTAGTTGTTGGAACGAGGCCACGGTTAACCTCAGTAACAGGCAGAAGAGACAAAGGCGTGCGGGTCGTCTCAAGTAAGAAGGAATGATTGGAGTCAAATGAAGCAGGGGACGACATCCTTGAAGAGGGGGGGAATCCATAGAAGAGAAAGCTGTTGAAGATGCTATTCTCGTCCAAACTACACTCAGTGATTACTGGGACCAGGCCATGGATATATCACACTGAAGTACCTTCTAAGCGAAAACAACTAACTTCTCACTTACTGCCACAAACGAAAAAACACAAACAAGTAACAATAGATGAAGTATTTATTGCTAGTAAAATAAGGTAAAGTATTGGTGTGCTCACTTCTGATATGGAGTGCAAGGAGTAGGAAAAGTACTTAGAATAAAGCGTGAAAAATCAATCCTCCTTGGCCATACCAGCCTCCTTATATAGTATTCTTTCCGTCCCAAGTCATGTGATCCAAAGTAGTCACATGTGTGAAACCAAATCATAACAAATAAATCTAATGGTCAAAGTTGTCATATGCTCAAAACTCATGACCTCGTAGCAAGGTCATATGTGAAAACTTATAAACTAATCATAATGTAATAAATAAGTCATATGACTCTAAGGATTCACATGTGCTAAACATAAATCATATGCACACGGCATACCCACAAGGTATACTTGTAAGGCACACTTGCCAGGCACACGTCCCATGACTCATACTCGAGTTATGTGTGAAACATAACAAATCATAACATAACAAATCATATGATGTGAATGAGTCATACGTGCAAAACAATAACATACCTATGACTCATAATCATGTATCATGTGAAAACCTTTTCCTCGCCAAGCCACCTTCATGACATATATGTGGCCTAGGCTAATAGATGCTAATGAATTTTACCTTGGTATTTTGAAAGAATTTACCATAGTTCAATATATAGAATGTCTTTAAACGAAATCTTAATTTAATTGCCAAATTGGAAATTCCAACTACTTATTTCAGAAAGAATACTGGTTTCATGATTCTTGATCAGATATATTACATATGAAAGAGATGAATTAAATAATTTATGAAGAATCTATGGAAAATAGTCTGCTGTGGACAAAAGAAGTCAGGAGGAGGATAAATTTCATTCCCAGTAGTTACATCAGGATATAATATAGCTCTTTAGAATGGTCTCGTTGAGCTGAATTCAATAGTATATGTTCCTTATACATATGATGCCTGTAGGCCAAGTTAGATTTTGAGATAAAAATATCTGCTGCCAGATAGCAAGAGTCAGGAAGATGATTAAATTCACAACTAGTAGTTGGATATGGATGTGCCATAGCTCATTAGACTGCTCTCACAGAGCTGAATCGAATAATATATTTCGCTTAGACTTACTGTGCCTGTAGCCCAAGTTAGCTTTTCAGATGGAAATATTAGCTCTCTAATAGCAAGAGTTAGGAAGAGGATTAACTTCATAATTAGCGGTTGGATATGGAGTAATATAGCATATTAGAATACTCTCACTGAGTGGAATCAAATGGTATATTCTCCATATACTTGCTCTACCTGTAATCCAAGTTAGCTTTCTACATAGAATTGTCAGCTCCAGGACAGTCAGAGTAAGGAAGATGATTCACTTCAGAATCAGTAGTCAGATATGGATATGCTATAGCTGATTAGAATACTCTTATTGTAGTAAATCGAATGGTATATGCCCATTAGATTCACCCTACTTGTAGACTAAGTTAGATTTCCAGATAGCAAGGTCTGATTGTAGATAGTAAGAGTGTGGAAGAGGATGAACTTCACAACACGTGGTCGGATTTGGATCTGCTATAGCTCATTAAAATGCTCTGATCAAGCCAAATTGATTGATATGAGCCTCTGAGGTTGTAACAGGGGCTCCCTCTGAGAAGATGGATCTCAAAGTTGGGACTGCACTCAAATGAATTCTTCTGCAAAAGTGAATAAATATAATAAAAGTCAAAGTTTTAACAGTAGAGGTTGAAGAAACAAAACAGTAAAACTTAATATTATTAGGGAGGTTTTATTACGACAGTCGTAACTTCAACAGTGCTTAATCTTGGCAATTTTGTGTGTGGTAACACATGAGATTTTTGTCTGTTGTTTTACTAAGGAGAGTTAACTATGCAGAAGTACTAGTAGTCCATATGTTGACATCATCATTATCAACAATGAAATAATTTCTAAGAATCATTCAACTTATTCAACTATTGTCCTATTCCTTGATGGATTCCCATGAATCAGTTGCTCAAAAACGTGTTTTATTTTTTCTAATTGTTATTGTTATCTATCTAAATCATATTAAGCAATTATAACTATATTTATGCAAGGAATTTGCAACTAGGAGCCAGTGATTCTCAGTCCGACAAAATCTGATCAACTATGAATGAACACTTTTCCGCCTAGATACTTCTGGATGGGATAATGTAAACTTTCAAGAGTATCTTCAGTAAGTATATCAGAGCTTATCACTCTTGAGAAATGAATAGTTCAATGGTTTTTAATGTAAATTAGGTTTTCAAAAGAAGATATAAAGTGGATACTACTATGCCTTCAACTACAGTATATACAATGGCGATATGGCCTCCATCTACTATTACAGGAGGCTTTTTGCATCCTACTTTACCAGTTATCTTACCTACGCTGCTTGAAAGATTGTTGCAAGATATTTGGATGTTCAAGAACCAGGTTGTCCGTGGTTTTTAATGACACTGTCATGTATCTTGTTCGACACTATACTCAGACATTGGTATGGGATAAAAGTAGACTTAAGATCATGACTTTACAAGGATATGCAGAGGCGGTAGAAAGGAGTAGTGGATTAAGAGGAATATGGAGATTCGTAGATAGAATTATGAGATCCTTTTGTTGCCCAGGAGAGGATCAGAAAAGCTTCTACTTGGGTTATAAAAAAATACATATGTTCAAGTTTCAAAGTGTTGTTATACTGGATGGTTTACTTTCTGTGTTGGTTGGCCCCTTTACTGGACCGATAAAAGACTAGGTAGTTTGGGAATCCTCGGGTTTGGTAGAGATCTTGTATGATTTATTTCAAAGAGGAGACATATCAGAGAAGAAAAGGTTATACGTATATGGAGACTCTGCATATTCACCTGGATTTGGAGTAATGGGACACTTTTCAGAGCAAGTTAATCGACCTCTAACAGTTCAAGAAGAGGCTGCAAATATTGTTATGTCAGGTTACTGAATAGTTGTTGAGTGGGGATTTAGTAGAGTTGTAAATTATTTGGCATTGAATTCATTTCACTCTGGTCTGAAAGTGGATTTATTACCAATTGCTAGTTACTATATGATAGCTACATTACTGAGTAACATTTTTTCATGTGTTTTCAGTAGAAATCAAGTTTCAGAAAGTTTGGTTTATTACCTCTGATGATGGAAGATTATTTGTTTTTAGCAGATACACAAGTGAGAGAAGACTGATAGGAGAAGAAAGAAAAAAATCTTTCTATTTCTGTTGAAGTATTTTCAAAATTTCCATAGTATTCTCCTTAACCTCTTTCAAAGATACTTCAGTATTTTCCATACAAGTCTCCAGTCCATGAAAATGTAACTCTGTTGTTTCAAGTTCCAAAAGATTTGGAGTGGATACAGGAATTCCTGAGGTACATTCAACTGGACCAGCATTACCCACAACTGGCACGAGAGTATTCGTAATACGCTCAAACACAGAGGTTAAATGTCCACTTTCCTCTGCCAGACTCATATCGAAAAATTCACTCCACTCCCTGATTTCTTTTATTTTGTGTCTTATACTCTCTACCTTTTCCTCCTTTGCTGCAGTCTTTGACAGACTTTTGAGAACCAGTAACCTTCTCTTTACCCTTCTCCTCCTTTCTTCCTAATCCCTCTCTTTTTTCTCCTCCAGCTGCTTCCTCCCCTTCAGCCTCTTCCTTTTCCTCCAGGTAACGTGTATCGAGTGCTGCTACTGCAGCTTGGTAATTTTGTTTACCACTCATCGTTGTGAGTAATCTTTGTTGGTATGTCACAACAGTAGTATCATTGGCTGTCTTTTTTGCTTTTGACTTCTCACTCGTAGTCGTATTTCTGTGACCATCATGACTCTGCCTTGTATTTTAGTATTTATTTGTTATTGTTATTGATTTATAGTAGAGAGAATTAGATAGAAAAATAAAAGAGTGATAATATGAGCGAAAAATGTTGTTTATAGACTTACTCTATCAATACATAGCTTCCACTGAGCCATCATTTGCTTGTATTCTCCATTTGCCTGTGCCATACCACTGTTTCTCACCTCGCTATCTATTTTTACATCGTATTCCATCAGCATTTGTGCTATTATACTTCGTGGATTCCTCGCTGGTCACCCAATTGCCTGGGTAAATCCTGCATTTTGAGCCAAAAAGGTTCCCGATTTCAACGGAGTGAAAATTCCCCAACGTGCAGAACACACAGCTGCGCCAGGAGTAGCTTTTCTTTAGCACTGTATTGGTTTCGGGTACTACTTGCTTGTACCATACAAATAACCTCAAGGTCAGGAGGACTATAAGTGGATCCCACTACTTAGATTGCAGACATTCTGGTTGTGGCTTTAGGGGGGTGGCAGGGGTTTCGAAAGAGATAAAGATGGAGAGATAGAAAGTAGAGTTGCTTGGTACATTTTATGTCAACAGATTGGTAAACAAAGTGATCTAACAACTGTCATATTTAACAACTGTTCTTAAGACTGTGCAAAGTTGAGCAACCGAGCACTTTGCATATATTAGGAAAGGTTAGTGTCATTGCTCTAGTAATAAGCTCAGTTCAAGTTACAACTATTGTAACAAAACCTCCCTATTAAGCCATAGCTTTACTCAATTAAGTTCTGATCTTAAGAGGTAGTTGATTGCTAGAGTAGAGGAGAATTCACATATATTTAAGTATATTTCTTATGCTGCTAGTTGCTCCCCATCATGACTCTACATTTGCGAGCACCCAGCTCTCTTAAGCTACCTAGCCAACCTTCATGGATTGGACTCAAGATCCTCCATAGCGAACTAGACTGCTCTATGGTTTGCTAACATCCACATGATAGATGTGCTTTAACTGCTGCATCTACAATGCAACTACAGGAGTAAAAACTCTTCATATCGCAGACTTGTTAGTAGCTAATAGCTATGCTCAAGTAGAAGCAATACCAACTATGGAACTCTCTACCCATATAAACTTAGTCTTCTAGAAGCATCCTCAGCTCCTGAACATCTATCTGGTTCTACTCTATTTTATATCATTCCAGATAATGGCCACTTAACTCTTCCAATAGACCCCTTCGGAGGTTGACTACCAATCAGCGCTACCCACAGTCAGTCCTCCTAGAAGTAGTTCTTATTGTGACCTCAGACTAGTGGCTCAGAGTCCTTAACGATTCTCTAATACTATTATACTTTAGGGGTAATGGACTATGGTCACCTTACCTACTAGTCTCGGGTAACCTCACATACTACCTCTATTTTCAAAGTAGTATTACTCTGTCAGTTCTGGTCCGCTTTGCCAGAAACTACATGGAGACCATTCTCCAGGTTTACCTCTACCTGCTCATATATCTTGCAAACTGCTTGCAGTCAGATGGACAGTGTGAGTGTATAGTGTGCTATAGGAGTATCTCTACCTGGAGACTTTTACTAGGCTTACAGTACTATTCCAGACTGTAGAACATGATACTAGGGATTTATAATGGGGCCGGAGGAGGCTGTGAGCCACCACACCTCCAAGCTACAGCTTGTTTGGAGCTCAACTAGTTGTACAGGAGTGATCCGGACAACTTGAGATTCTAACACCCTATATAGTTTCACATGACAAACAATCTAGTAACTTCTCCCGAAGTCCTGCATAACAAGTTACTTTTAAGGTAGGGTAACTTGGCTCTATGGCAGGATAACTCACAGTCTAATGCAGGGTGACTTTGGTACAAAGTTAGGATAACTCTATCCTTCCCACCATTGAGCATTTCAGGGTAACTCCCAAATTGACTACTTGGATTACCCTACAGAGTAGGGCAACCACCACTTCTTACTAGTACCTATGTACTTCTTAGTATGGTAAAGCATGTCTAATTGAGATACTCAACTAATAGTACATCCACTTGGTAGACTCTATTCTACTACTATTCTTACCACTGCAGGCTCTTGACATCAATATGACTATAGGTTTTGTTAACTGTAATAGTACTCCATGGAGTCTCGTTACAGAGGTTTGTGATATTTGTACTAAATGTCAGTTGAGGATAGGAAGTAGGAGTATGGTTGTGGAAGGAGTAGTGAAGAATGTGTTGTGGTCTTTTGTGCAATTTAAGTCCACACTAGAGTACCTGTTAATAATGGGCAGACGATAATTTCTGATGTAAATTCCAGTAGGTATAATTCTTCATATAGATTCCAAGATTCCTAGTCCAGGCTAAAGATATTGGATGCATAAAACAAATGTGTATTTCCTCAAATACTATCAGAAATGAGAATATTCCCTACCAGCAGTCTGCAAATGCAGGGTTTACAAGACTACTGTGGGTACTGTTGCAATACAAATCACCCTTGTTCCTAACTTGCTGACAAATAAGATGTAAAAGATGCATAGTGTGTACACTTTCTGTCGGGATGTAGACACCTTTTATTCGACATAAAAGTTATTTTTGCTAATGAAATATATCTTATTGTAGAAGTAATATAAGCAATTACTTCAACCTTCTTCAATAAAGTAATCATATCATAGTTATTTCCTGTTGCTTAAGAAAATGCTCCTATTTTCTCAACTACTGTTACAGCCA
Organism: Tuber melanosporum; assembly: GCF_000151645.1. Taxonomy (NCBI): domain Eukaryota; kingdom Fungi; phylum Ascomycota; class Pezizomycetes; order Pezizales; family Tuberaceae; genus Tuber; species Tuber melanosporum. The sequence continues at coordinate 825,899 of NW_003298919.1, forward strand.
CTATTATTCACTATACTTTTTATAGTTTTCCTGCAAGGCATATATGTGAGGTATAAATATAAAGTATTATCTGTTGAAATATATTCTAGGAAATAGCTTAGATGGTTCTGTAAAGATCTATTTTAATGCACACAACTATTACCTTATATCAATCTTCCTATAACCTGCCTACTAATTCCACTGTCCTATAAATTACTGCTATTTCCCATGTAACTACATGATTCTTTATTCTCATAATTTTTTTCTAGGTCAAGTACATAGCCTTTATAACCTATAAACAGGTAATGTATATGAAATTTAAGTCAGACTTAAAAGGCTTACTCCTATTCAACTAACAATCCCTGTATAACAGAAAGATTCTAACTTAAAAACAAAGTCAGGTGCGAAACCCACATAACCTGAAAACTATTTATGTGTATAAATAATAATCATAATATCTATTAGGAATACTAGGATTTGATACTTAGGAGCCACCCTAAGTAGGGTAACTCCACTTAGAATTGGAATCTCTGGTCTCCAATACCTCATACTGGCCCCCTTACTGGACCCGCACATCATTATATATATCTATCTGAATTGTGTCCTGTGACTATATATAGCCAGAGAATTGACAGTATTGGAATAATACCGTAAAGGTCGATACCATTGGTCTAACTAGATTGTGTTCACAGATTATATGTCAGGAGACCTTCAGCCAGGTCTGAAAAGTATAATGGAGTATATCCATCAACTATTCAGAGAGTTACTAGGCTTCAAAGATGTGACATCGTTGGTATAATGCTAGGCGGAGATAATCTGATAGACTTCAGAATTGTCTGGGCTAACCCTGATTCATTTCTGTAGATGGAGATTGTCTAGGAAGGCTCAAATTCACACATTTCATTTATGACTACTAGGAGAAAAGCATATTCAGTAAAGTAAGATAGAATGGGAAAAACAAAATTATATTATTAAAATATTTTCTCCGTAGCATGATATCTAAAGCGTGGGAGGCACTTCCATATATATATTCCACGTCTCAGTGTTTGTGGACAGCATCTATTTATTATGCAACTATGTAGCTCTTTGATGATAACTCACAATATCAGGGTATTGTTAAAAGGTGCGAATACCTGGAAACCCTGAAAATCACAACATCCTCTTTGGCAATTACAATATAACTAACTCACAACCAGACTGTTCATAATAGTAGTTATCCGATCTTTAGAGTCTTTACACTTGTAGCCTTGTTGGCAAGTGGAACTGAGTTGGCCCCAATTGTCTTTGCCATTGCTGAAATGATCAGTTTTATGTGTGGGTTGCATCTGCGAAGGTAGTTGTAACCGTAACCTTTTTAGGTTGCCTGACTTTAAACCTTCATAACTCCTAAATGAATTAATAGATGTCTTTTGGAGGACTTCCTACTAATTTGCAGAAAGCTATTGAACCGGATTGATAAATATTTCCAGGGTCGGCAGCTCTTGGTTGCTTTGGTTAGCAGGATTTTAATCACTGTTGTAGTATTAGAAGTTATTCACGTAACTACAACCTATTCTGAAATCTAATTGTAACACTCCGTAAAGTCTAAGGGCTTCTATGGTAGTGTCTCTCAGAGTTTCAGACTTCTCTGAATATTGTAGGAGGGATATGAATGTATTAGTCTCTCATTGAGATTCTTTACCATTCAATACTATCTCTTTAGACAAAAACATCCCATTACTTATAGTGTACGTGAAAGAGCTTACATATTTGAAGCCTGGTAACTCACTGAGTAGTTGACAGATATACTTCATTTTACTTTTCAGACCTTGTCAAAGGTCCCCTCTCATGTAACCTATAAGCAGGACATGGTTAGACAGACAGCGGTGACTTATACAGTGTTATCTTGATACCTTCAATTTGGTAATATTATAGTCACAGGACGCAACAGAGATTGATATGTATGATGATGTGTGGGCCCCCCAAGAGGGACAGAGTGAGGTGTCGGAGACTAGAGATATCCATTCCAGGAATGGTTACCCAACTTAGATTGATTCCTAGGTATCAGATCCTGGTATTCCTAGCATATATGTAATGAGACTCTACAGAGTACTATTACAGTTAACCAAACCTATACCCATACTGGTGTCAGGAAATTACAGTGGTAGGAATAGTGGTAGACGTGAGTCTACCAAGTTGAGGTACCATTGGTTAAGTATCTCAGTTGGACAGGCTATGTACTTCCAATATTGATCTCCTTAATAATTACGAAGAAATCGTTGTCAAATACCCTGTAGTCTTATTTGAATTACTTACCAAGCCAAAGCTGGAGATTCTAGTAGTATCTGAAAGGTAAAGGCAAGGTTTTAGTCTTGCAGATTTTACTAGGAAAGTCATAGAATTCTATATCTATCATGAAGTTATGAAGTAGATGAAGGAAGTATAAAAGTAGATGCAATATTGGAATGAGTAAGTACAGACAATGTTTAGGATGGAGATGACTATAGCAGCTGCGAAGTGGATGCATATACAATAAGGGATGTTTATATGGCAAATTAGTAATAGCCAAGCCCTAGTTAACAGGATATTGGTTTTGGAAGAGGCTACCCGTACTAGGCATCAGATTGATCAAGATAATAATACAGTCATGAATGTGGTACCTCCCTGCGAGACGAACCCCCAAGTCAACTTTGTAGAGACCAGAACCACTATGTTGACCAACGCTCAATACCAGCCATACATCACCGAATTAGGTATTCAGATTGCAGGTTAACAACTACAAGCACTAGTCTTTCCTATTTGTTTCCCTTTCTACACCCCGCTAGAAGAAGCACATACTCCGATATCTTAATGGAGAAATCGCCAAACCCCTAGCCCAGATACAGGGGCTTGTCCAGACAATAGTGGTCATATGGTGGATAAGTCCAAGGTTCCTTCTTCATATCTGCAACCAGTTTGGGATTGGGTAGATATGCTAAATGTTACCGATACTTCAATCCTGTCTGTGTGTAACGATTCCTCCGCGGATGGTTAGTTCTTGGCGACGGGGAACGATACTTCTCTTCTCCTTCTTCTTCTTCCTTCATCTTACGATAGCACTAGGCCTCCGCCTACGTTACCGATAGTACAAGACCTTTGTCTTCTTTCGGAAACGCCTATCATAAGTTTTCTCTAACTCTTCTTCGTGAAGAGCCCTCCTTGGCGTAATAATAATGTTGCAATAAAGATAAAGATCGTAAAGTTGTTTTATATTCGTTAAAGTAATAAGTAGGAAAAGTACTTAGAACAAAGCGTGAAGAACCTATATTCCTTGGCCACATCAGCCTCCTTATATAGTATTCTTCCTGCCCGTAGTTATGTGACCTAAAGTGGTCACATGTGCGAAACCAAATCATAACAAACTAGTCATGTGACCAAAGTGATCACATGCTCAAAACCCATGACCTCATAGCGAGGTCATGTACAAAAACTCATAAACCAATCATAACGCAATAAACAAGTCATATGACTCAACTGAGTCATGTGCGCAAAACCCATGACCTCATAACGAGGTCATGTGCGAAACATAAATTATATTTGCAAGGCTTACGCGCAAGGCACACTCGCAAGGTATACTCGCCAGGCGTACGTCCCATGACTCATATTTGAGCCATGTGCAAAAGCATCACAAATCCCACACATAACAAATTATATTACCCAAATGAGTCATATGTGTGAAACAATAACATACCTGTGACTCATAACTATGTGTCATGTGAAAACCTCTTTTATGCTAAGTCACGTTCATCACACTGTGAATATCCCTGTACCTGACTGCCCTTACCAAGCGACAGGCAATACACTCCTGCCAATGCTATTACATTCTCCAGTTATTATTGAGCTTGTACCTCTTCCTCCTATACCTACTATACCTGGTACATCCAGGAAACATACTGATGCAAATATGTTCTTTAAAGAGCTTAGATAGCTGGAGAGGAAAGGAAACCAACTAGGGGAAGAACTAGTCTGAAAGTATTTGTCACTGGGGCTTACAGCCTTCTGTTACGCTGATTATACAGTCATGAGAGGGCCCAAATTCCTAGGACTACACATGCACTCAACTGCTCTAACAGTCCCTCGAGTCAAGTCTACTCAAAGTCAGTGAAAGGTGGTTTGAAGATGAAAAAGGCTACATGTGCTTATTGTGGTTCATGGTTGCACGGAGGACCTCTGGCATTGCTGGAAAGCTGTTTGGAATTCTAGCAGTTTATTCAGAATTGGTATGGAGTGACTCTGAATTCTTCAGTAGCTGCTTCTTTACCTGATTCACCCCTAATACTTTTGTCTTTATCTGCCAGTAGTTCTCTAAGAGGATGAACAACAGGAAAGAGAGGATTCTTTTGACAGGTATGACAGACTCTCTAGAGGCCATGGTGGAAACACCAGTGGTAGTGGAAATCAACTCCCGCTTGGTAGAAACATTGGCTCTGGTGGGAAACTAGGTAATTCCAGTCTCTCCAGTAGTAGTCATAATGGAAATGCCAACTCCATACCCAATTTTTCAGAATTCCAGAGAAGATGAAAGTCAACCTGGTCTGGGAAGAAGAAGAGAAGCTATGGCAGATGGGCCTGCAGATTACTACAGACTTTGTGGTCACTGAGTGGGTCACTAGGAGCCGTTAGGTCCGGTTGTGATATAGGCTCTCCCAAGAATAAACCTAAGAAGTCAGAGAAATTAGATAATGTAACTCCTTTCAAGGCAGATAGCACCGATACTCAGCGGTTCATTAGTAATGTGAAAATCAAGTTTGAGTAGTTCTGGGTATCAGTTACAGAAGATATAGACAAAATCAGCTTGGTTATTACTATTCTTCAAGGTACTGCAAAAATTTGGTATATGGGCCTATGCTGGTACATCAGTGAAGCTGGTGTTCACTGTGTAGGTACGCCATTTGATCGCAACTATGAGTTCCATACATGGGAAGGATTTAGGAAACGGTTAATGGCAGGTTTTGGTGCCCATGTTGATTAGGACCATACTCTAAGCGAGTACATGAAACTGCAGATAAAGGCTAGAAAAGTAGACCGGTACTTAGACTCAATAACAGATCTTGTTATTCAATGGAGTTATACAGACCCTATGATAATCAAAGACAAGATTCAGATTACAATAACATCTGAGTTGTAGAATAAATGGGCTCAGAAACACCCCATCCTACTAATATGTCCGAATATATAAACCTTCTTTGAAAGACAGTCTATATCCTTCAAGACAATATCACTTTAGGCGAGACAGTTACCAAAGGCTGAAGTGAAGCTCACAGAAGTAGCAAGGAGAGGTTGTCAACTTTAAAAAAACAACCAAAATGGAAGGAAAAGAGTTTGGGTAAGACCAATCCTAAGCGCTCCTTATCTTCTGCTAGTATATTATAGAAGTAAGGAAATTCTGATTAGGCTAATACTAATAGGAATATCACATTGACACTTATCAAGGAAAAAAAGTAGTTACAGTTCACAGGATGTAAAAAGACGAGTCATTTTTAGCAGAAATGTTTCTCTACTGACCCAGCTGTTAGCTCAGCCACAGGGGTTAAGTTAATAACTACGAAGCAAAACTCTGAAGATGCTGAAGTTAATGAAGTATCAAACAACAAAGTTCATCTTATTGTGGCACCACCTTCAAAGAAGTTGTTTGAAGTCCGAAGATCATCTCCTGAGAAGATGGAAGTCAATATGGATGCTGAGAAATAGGTAAGTCCCTTTCCTGCAGACAAAATAACAAGATACTAATATAACTTCAGGAAGTTATGTGGACAAATTGGAGAGTAAGCATAACCTGAGAAATCCTGCAGTCAATAAAGACTGATAAGACCTTTTAAATGTTCTAGGATACAGCAGTCTGTGAAGGAATGAGGCTAGTGGAGGATTTTAAGGTAGGCATGGGATTCTCTTTTAATGTTATCTTGATTTATTCCTCTTTTGTATTCTTGTTCATTGATGTGGGAATATATTGTTTCCTTACTTCGATGGAAAATTTCCTTAGTATTGGAAGCAGATTGTTCTCTTTTGTTCGTATCATTTTAGTTCATTTTCACATCTGGCCGATCTTGATTAAAGCAATTGAATTTTATTATCAAGTTTATCTGAGGAGGGTTGGGTACCTGAAATGATACTTGTGTGATAGTAAATACCGAGGCTATTGATATATAGTGACTTGAAATCCTAACATCTCTGACCTGTTGGGACTACTCTTATGTTGAAAGGCAAGAGACTTCCGTTACCATGTTTTTAAGGAAAAACTAAAGAAGAAGGTGAGGCTTGCAGGCCCCCCGAAACATGTTAAGTCTATTCTAGTTTGTTTTAGACTAGAATGGCACTGTGGTACGAAGGATAGTGTAGCTGAGTCTGTGTTTTTATTAGATAGTGGTACTATGGGTGCAGTACTAAGTACTCAATAGGTAAAGGAGACACAAGTGCCTTGCGCTTGGAGAAAGGTTGTAGCTCCTATTAAGGATACTAGCTGGAATGATATTGTCAACTCAGGGCTTCACTATACTAAGACCCTGAAGTTGCGTATTGGTAATCATATTAATGAGATGTAATTTGAACTGGTAGATATGTCCGATAAGAAGATGGATGGCTATCTTCGTATGTTGTGGCTCTAAGAACATAATCCCGATATGGACTAAAAATCTAGGAGCTTTACTTGAGGGTCAGTTTTGCATAAGGCCAAATGTCTAGTAGGACAGAAACAGTTAGAGTTCATAACCGAAGAAGGGCTATTGGTAGAGGACCAAGCTCAAGTGTATCTTCTTGAATATGCTCAGTTTACTGGAAAAGACAGTAAAGATATTGCTTTTGGTCTTCTTCCTGAGTATAAAGACTATGAGAATATATTTAGCCAGCAAAGGGTCAATACGTTACCAGAGCACTCAGAGTACAATCATAAGATTGACTTGATTCCTGGAACATCTCCTTTTAGTCCTATTTACCTCTTGTCTGAAAATGAGCTCAAGGTCTTAAATGAGTATCTCAATGAGATGTTGGCACTGGGAAAGATAAGAAGATCTAATTTCCCTGCTGTAGTCCCAATCCTCTTTGTACCCAAACCTGATAGCTCATTGAGGTTCTGTATTGATTATAGGGGGCTGAATAAGATTACGGTAAAGAGTAAATATCCTTTACCATTAATGAATAAGCTGTAGGATAGACTTGGAAATACCACGATCTTTACTAAGTTGGATTTGAAGAATGACTACTATCTTCTTTGATTGGTAGAAGGAGAAGAATGGAAGACAGCATTACACTATCTGTATGGATTGTATGAGTATATGGTAATACCATTGGGGTTGTGTAATTATCACGAATGTGGCTTGGTGAGGAAAAGGTTTTCACATGACACATGATTATGAGTCACAGGTATGTTATTGTTTCACACATATGACACATTCAAGTCATATGATTTGTTATGTGTGGGATTTGTGATGCTTTCGCACATGGCTTAAATATGAGTCATGGGACGTGTGCCTGACTAGTATGCCTTGTAAGTATGCCTTGCAGGTATGCCTTGCGCATATGATTTATGTTTCACACATGACCTCGTTATGAGGTCATGGGTTTTACGCATATGACTCAGTCAAGTCATATGACTTGTTTATTGTATTATGATTGGTTGATGAGTTTTTACACATGACCTCGCTATGAGGTCATGAGTTTTGAGCATGTGACCACTTTGGTCACATGACTAGTTTGTTATGATTTGGTTTTACACATGTAACAACTTTGGATTACAGGATTACGGGCGGGGAGAATATTATATAAGGAGGCTGATACAGCCAAGGAGGATAGGTTCTTCACGCTTTGTTCTAAGTACTTTTCCTCCTTCTTTCACTTTGTGTCGGTAGTGAAGGTTCGGTGTCGATCCAATCAAAGTCCTTGATTTCTATCTCATGATAAGCTTCAAGTCTTTAACTTCGAACACCTTTCGAGAACTTCATTGTTATACCTCCTACCACGTTTGCTGGAAGTCTTTTCTTCCTTCTACTAATCCTTTTAGTTGTTCACTACGGACACCTCCTCACGGTCGCAATGGCTAAGCTAGCCTCGGCTCCCTCTGCCATGCCCACTCTACATTCGTCAGTGGTTCTGTCTTGTGCAATCGAGAAGAACGTCGCCCTGAAGGCCGAAGTCTCTCGGCTTCGGTATCACATCTCCGTCGATTCTCGGCAATTTCATTGCACTAGGAAAGAGATATCTGCCTTGTCAGCTGCCCTCAAGAATCAACATGCTATCAATTGCAATAATCTCACGATGTTGATAGATGAAGCTCCCACAGTTATCCCCTCTTCGCCTGTCCCCTCGGTCGCTTCGGTTGCTATGGTGGTCTCAGTTGGAGTGGGTAGGCTGGACCCTGAGAATTGTCAGAGTCTAGCGGAGGAGCTTCCTCAGGGGAATGTTGTGCCACCAGTTATTCTGGCCCCTCCTGCAGCTTCGGTTGTAGTTGGTGATATGGGTTGACCAGTTCCTGATTCGCTGGTGCTGGTTGAGGTGATTGCTCATAGTTTGGATGGGAGGGATCCTGGTATGGTGACACCAGCCGCAATGGTATTACCCCCTTGGGGGGTGCAGGTGCCTGAGGCCTCTGGGGTTGAGCTTGTGGCTGGTCAGGATAACACCTTTAGTGGCGTTCCTCCTGTGGCGGTGGGTGGTGATGAGGGTAGCCCGTTCACTGCTATTACTAGACCTGCACCGGGAGGTGGAAAGAGGAAGAAAAACAAGAAGCGCTAGGTCAAACAAGACTAGACCCTACCTGTGCCACTTGTTCCCGACTTGGAAGGGTTATTGCCTTCGCCAGTTTGCTACCGCTAACTGGCTACTACTGAGTCTGCGGCGTGTTCGCTACCTGTGGAGCGAGTTGAGAAGTTAGAGGATGAGTTGAATACCTAGGCTTGTTTGATCAAGTGCTGGTGGCTTGGAGACTATCTCATTCTGGCTGCTTCTATTGAGGTTTTTGGGCTACACTGCTGGTGTGGTGCCCCTCGGATTCTCTACGATAGTTCATACCCCCTCGGCTAGGGAGCCTTTCGCCCTGTAATTCAGCTTTCCCTCGGGTCTACGTACTTGGGAGTTGGGTGTTTCTTTTGTTTGGGAATGGGGAAGGGTGCCGGGGCAGTCGGTGGGGTGTCCTGGAATCATTGAGTGGGAGCGCTCAGGTGGGTTTCTACTATGGAGGAGGTTTTTACGGGATCACATTCAGGTGGTGGTAGTGAAATCTTTGTATTTTGTACGAGTAACTTGACTGGCCGGTAGGCTGGGCTGAGGAGGATTTTTCTTTATCATTGATGGCTTTGTATTTAGTGTTCGTATTGGGGCATGGCATGGATATGTGTGAGGTACGGGGTTGGAGGTTTTGTTAGTTCGTAGTTAGTGGTATCCGGAATGCGACATTCAGGGGGCCCAGCCCTGGGACTCGTCGTATGCCAGTGTTGGCGGAACGAGTTTAAATAAAATTAGATTGAATTCTAAGTACTTTTCCTACTTATTACTTTAACAAATATAAAACACCTTTATGATCTTTATCTTTATTGCAACAGTATCGTTATACCAAGGAGAGCTCTTCACGAAGAAGAGTTAGAGAAAACCTACGATAGGCATTTCCGATAGAAGAGAAAGGTCGTGTACTATCGGTAATGTAGGTAGAGGCCTAGTTCTATCGTAAGACAAAGAGAGAAGAAGAAGAAGAAGAGAAGTATCGTTCCTCATAGCCAAGAACTGACTATCCAAGCAGAGATCATTATATTACAAAGCATCACCTAGTACGACACCAAATAATACAAGACAGCATCCATCAACAAAGACAGGGAAGGTAATATCGACATCGACAATCAAAACCTTAACTTAGAGGGATTCAGCGACGCCCTAGATTACGTTTCAGCAGAGCCCTCGAGAGCAGCAAGCCTAGTAACTCCAGAGAAAGGATCACCAGTCAATAGCTCTCCTGCAGGAACTCCATGGCCTGAGAGAATGTCAGGATCATCAGTACCTGGGCCACCAGCCCCGGCCACTCCCACACCAGGCACTAGCATACTTAGAATGACTGAGAATCAGTTTCAGACATTTGTAGCAGCAACATGAAACCCAGGACAAGGAAACATCCAACGACCAAAAGCAAAAGAACCCGACACATACGAAGGAGCCAAAGATAAGCTACAAATATTCCTGGTACAATGCGAAAGATATTTTGCCATTAAGAGATATGGAGATCAACACGATGAGATCAAGTTTCCACATGTGGAATCTCTACTAAGAGGACTTGCAGGGTAATGAATCTTGCCTTTCCAAGATAGAAGGAAGCAGAGAGAATGGGTCACATACGAAGAGTTCAAGGTGACACACTTCGAATAATTCAGGGATCCCGATGCCAAAGAGACACCAAGACGAAAGCTGGAAAAACTCCAGCAAGGAAAACAAACCGTTTCGGCATACTGGCACAAATGCCGACAATTAGAATACGAGGCCGCGTTTGATGATGCTACCCTCTACATCATCCTCCTGAGAAACTGCAGTGAAAGACTCTGAGAAGCGTGGGGAATCTCCGACTCGCATTATACCACAGCAGAACAATTTGCAAGATGGGCCATTGATAAAGAAAGCAATCTAAACATGGTTCGAAACAACTCAGAAAGCACTATGGCCAACATGGTGGCCTAATCATCCAGGAACATGGATGGAACATTCAAACCGCAAGCTGCTCAAGGTGAAAGTTGAGCATTACCGCCAGGCGAGCCTATGGAATTGGACAAATCAAGGGCAGGACCAGCTCTAAACCTGTCTAAGGAAGAATACGCTAGAAGAATGAATGGGAAACTCTGCCTAAGGTGTGGAAAAGCAGGACATCAGATACGAGAATGCAGAAGCTGACCCAATAGTGGATACCAAGGTACCAGAGCTGCTAGAGATAATCGCTTCCAAGCTCAAAAGAGGAACAACATTCGCGAAATAATCGCAGAAGATATACTGGCCGAAAACAACATGGGTCCCCAGTAAACGGTGGTCTGGGAGACCCAAGATATGGACCTGAAAAATGCATCAAGTTAGTGAACTACTATATAGCACTACATACGCAAAGAGGAGATAAAGACGGAGATCATGTGATGATCAAGATGAAGATGCACAACGAAAAAGGTGAAGAAACAACAATATATACAATGCTCGACTCTGGAGCCACCGAAGATTTCATCAACAAAGAAATCTGTGACAAATACGGCCTCCATACCAAGAAAGCGAAGAAAGCGAGACAAGTCTACCTAGCGGATGGAAAGCCAAGCGCAATGGGTCCTATAACCCAGATGGTGACAGTACCTATAGATATTGACAGCCATAAGAAAACAGCAACCTTTCAGATAGCAGATCTCAAGAACCAGGAGATAGTCCTTGGGATGCCATGGTTGTAAAAACATAATCTGAAAATTGATTGGATTGAGAACAAGATGACCTTTACAAGTGAACTATGTGCGACAGGATATCTCAACAGTTCGCCTGTGGTCTACTCAATACCGGTCTGAGAAGGGGAAGAGGAAACTTTGCATGCAAAGTTCGCCGAGATGTGGCAAGATAAGAGAGTCCGGATACAAAAACTAGACCAAGAGGCAAAAGAGCCTACCAAGGGTTCCAAAGGGGCAGCAGGACACAACCTATATGCCAACGAAGGAATCAAGATACCTGCTAACGGGCAGGCCATAATAGCGACAAGAATAGCCATCAGACTACCAGAAGGCATCTATGGATAGATAGCACCCCGCAGTGGTCTAGCAGTCAAACATCGACTCATGATTATGGCAGGAGTAATCGACGTCGACTATACAGGTAAAATCAAAGTGGTCCTGGCCAACTTGGCTCAAGACGACTATGAAGTCCAGAAAGGCGATCGAATTGCACAGTTGATCATCAAAAAGATCAACAAAGAGGATCTGTACAAAGTAGATTAACTGGAAGGAACCATAAGAGGAGATAAGGGATTTAGAAGCACGGACCAAAACCAGCTTGATACAACAAAAAGAATCGAGATCAAAGATATCATAGCACAAGCCTTTTGACAGTACTATGGAAGAGGAGATACAAGAGGAATTCTCAAATGGACATACGAAGACAAAAAAGCGGTCCTAGCGAACATCGATATCAGCATGGAACTAGCAATCCAAGACAAGAAATACAAAAGGAAAAAGGGATGGAGGGAATTGATTCCAAAGAAATATCATCAATTCACGAACCTATTCCAAGAAGAGGAAGCTACAAAGCTACCACCTCAAAGACCAGGAATTAATCACGAAATTCAGTTGGACAAAGACGAGAAAACATGAAAAATGGAAGAGATTCCCTACAAGAAGTTATACCCACTAGGAGAAGCAGAGCTCAATGAACTTAGAAAGTACATCGAGCAAAACCTAAAGTGAGGATGGATCAGAGACTCCTTTGCATCAGGAGGATCTCCAATACTATTCGTTAAAAAGAAAGATGGAAAAATGAGACTCTGTGTAGACTACAGAGCCTTCAATTCAGTTACCAAGAAAGATCGATATCCACTACTCTTAATTGGAGAGGTACTGGATAGACTACGGTCAGCAAAATACTTTACCAAACTCGATATCAAGGACATAAACCACAATATACGCATCAAAGCAGGAGACGAATAGAAAACTACATTTGTTTTGAGATACAGGATGTTTGAATACTTGGTTATGCCTTTCGGGCTAACTAATGCACCGGCTTCATTCTAACGATGGATCAACAAGGTACTCAATAAGTACCTCGATATATGTTGCATTATATACTTAGATGATGCACTCATCTACTCGGAAAATATGCAACAACATCAGAAGGATGTCAGCAAGATTATGGCCGCAATACAAGGATCAGGAATGAAGATCAAACCAACGAAATGTGAATTCCATAAGGAAGAAACCGAATACCTCAGATTTATCATCAATCGGAGCGCGGTCAAAGTCGGCCCAGTCAAAACAGCAGTAATATGGAATTGGGTTAAACCAAACAACAAAACGGATGTTAAGTACTTTATGGGATTCTGCAACTTTTATCGAAGGTTTATAGAAGAGTTTAGTAGGCTTGCAAAACCACTCTATAACCTAACCAAGAAAGATAAGAAATAGGAATGGGGGGAAATAGAACAAAGAGCATACGATGCTATTCAGACACATCTAACATCAGCACCAATACTGGTACACTTCGACCCAAACCGAAGGTCAATGATCGAAAAGGATGCCTCGAAATATGGGTATTCAGGCATACTAAGGGAACAATGCGAAGACAGAAAATGGAGGTCAGTGTCTTATCGATCAAATATAATGATCCCCGCAGAACGCAACTACAACGTTGTAAATATAGAACTATTAGTAATAGTTCAAGCATTCATGAAATGGAGGAGATACATTCTGAACAACAACCATCCAGTCCGAGTTCTAACTGATTACAAGAATCTTGTCCCATTCATGACCACAAAGGAATTGAACAACTTTTTCCAGATAAGGTGCATAGAATACCTCAGCAAATACAACTTCAAAATCGAATACCGACCAGGCAAAGAGAGTGGAAAGCCAGACACTCTCACAAGGATTGCAAGCGACAAACCACAAACAAAAGAAGATGAAACAATCAAACAAAAAACATGAACACTATTACCAAAAACCTACTTCAAGACAATAGAGGTTATACAATTCACATCAACAGAAAACAAGGAAATCAAGAAGGCAAACAAAAAAGACAAAACAATTCGAACAATAAGAGAAGCATGGAACGAAGGAAAGAAGGAGATGAAGGAAATTGCTCTAGGTTTATGCTAACGGGAGGGTGGAAACATGTGGTATGACAGAAAATAATAGATTCCAAAAGAAGAAAAGATAAGAACAGACATAATATGACAACACCACGATATCCGAATGGCAGCAGATGGAGGAATGGCTAAAACCACAGAACTCATCACGAGGACATTCTATTAGCCAGGACTGCATGAAGATGTCAAAAGATATGTCAAAAATTGCGACATATGCCAAAGGGCAAAAACAGCTAAACATGCACCATATGGATTACTGAAATCGAACGACGTTCCCCAACGACCATGGGAAACAATTACTATATATCTCATTAGAGACCTACCAGCATCGGAAAATTGCGATAGCATCCTGGTCGTGGTGGATCATCAGACCAAAATGAGTCATTATATTTCAGTCAGAAAAGATATCGGCACAAGGGATTTTATACAAACATTCGTGCAAGAAGTCTTCCAACTTCACGGCCTCCCGAAGAATATCATTACCAACCAAGGAACACTATTCACATCCGGACTATGGAAGAAAGTAATCAGAGAAATAGGGATACGAAACAGGCTGAGCACAGTATTTCACCCGTAAACAGATGGACAAATGGAATGGGTAAATGCGATACTCGAACAATATTTACAGGCGTAAGTCAATTACCAACAGGATAATTGGTACAAACTGCCATCAATGGCCGAATTTGCATACAACAATGGAAAGCAAGAAACAATTGGCGCAACACCCTTCTTTGCGAATTACAGACAACATCCACGAAGTCAAACCACATATCATACGATTAATGGTATAATACCAGACAAAACAGATATGGGAAAACTACAGCAGACATTATAATATGAAATAAGTCAAGAACAACAATGGCAAAAAGAACAATACGATAAGTGCCGAAGACTGGATCCGAACATACAACTAGGAGATATCGTACGGCTAATACCACGCAATATCCAGACAACGTGACCATCAAAGAAATTGGACTATAAGAAAATCGGACCATTCAGGATACTGGAAAGGGTGGGCAGCCGAGCTTATAAACTCGACCTTCTACCCTCAATCCGAATATACAACACATTCCACATCTCACTCTGCGAATTACATAACGACAACAAGTTTCCCTTATAAATAATTATTCTTCCTCATCTAATCGAACTTGACAGAGAACCAGAATACGAACTCGACGAAATAGTCGATTCTCAATTCTTCCACGGTTACCTCCAATACTGAGCCAAGTGGACGGGATATTCGCCCGAACATAATAAAACTTGGTACTTCACACACAACTTCGAACATGTACATAATGCTATCTCCAGCTTCCACCAGTGATACTCAGGCAAGCCCGGCCCAGGTAACGATCACATTCAAACGCGACAGAAGTGAGGGAAGGATCCCGCGCCATTATAACAACACGAGGACTGGGGCAATAGCCCTTGCTAAACCACACCGACCGGCCCTAAATATTCATTTATGGGGCCGACCGATGAAGAACTCAGGGAAAGAGAAAAACAAGCATAGCATAAGGTCATGTCATGGACGGTATGCTATGACCATGGATGTCCTACACAGTACGGAGACAAGGAAGGCTCAGGATAGTTCCTGAGAGAAAACAAAAAGTTCGGTCCACGTCCGGACCATGCCCTAAAGCACTAGAAACAGTGCTTCAACTACACGTGCAAGATGCACAGGATGAAGAAAGTCTTTGCAGGATACTATCCGCTAAAGGATGGGATAAAGAAAGAATTGAAAGAAAACAATGCCACAGTATGGCAGAGGGCTAGGGCCTCAAGGATGAGGCCCAGGGAGGGGGGAGCTGAAAACCTATCGACAGAAACAGAACCGGACGCCAGGAGCCTACACAGGCAAATCTGAGGACTCCGGAAACAACTTGGTAAGGCCGAAGCCACAATTTTGGCAAACAACAAAACGATCGCGCAGCTACAACAGCTGAATGATGTTCAGAGGTACAAGATCGAGATGGCGAACCTCACCTTAGAAACGGTAAGGGTAAGATGGAAGAAAGCAGAGGACAAGTTCAATAGGCTTCGGAGATCCATACGTGCGGCAGGACAGGAACTATTGAAGCTTAGGGAAAGAACCTGATAGGACTCAGGCTTAGGGAGAGAGGAGCTAATGTCACAAATGTGGCTTGGCGAGGAAAAGGATTTCATGTGATACATGATTATGAGTCACAGGTATGTTATTATTTCACACATATGACTCATTCGAATCATATGATTTGTTATGTGTGGGATTTGTGATGCTTTCGCATATGGCTCAAATATGAGTCATGGGACGTGCACTTGATAAGTATGCCTTACGAGTGTGCCTTGCAGGTATGCCTTGTGCATATGATTTATGCTTCTCACATAACCTCGTTAGGAGGTCATGGGTTTTACGTATATGACTCAGTCGAGTCATATGACTTGTTTATTGTATTATAATTAGTTTATGAGTTTTTGCACATGACCTCGCTATGAGGTCATGGGTTTTGAGCATGTGACCACTTTGGTCACATGACTATTTTATTATGATTTGGTTTTGCATATGGGACCACTTTGGGTCACATGATTACGGGCGGGAAGAATACTATATAAGGAGGCCAATGCAGCCAAGGAGGATAGGTTCTTCACACTTTGTTCTAAGTACTTTCCCTACTTATTACTTTAACGAATATAAAACACCTTTACGATCTTTATCTTTATTGTAACATTATTGTTATACCAAGGAGAGCTCTTCACGAAGAAGAGTTAGAGAAAACTTATCATTGGCGTTTCCGATAGAAAACAAAGCTCTTGTACTATCAGTAACGTAGGCAGAGGCCTAGTGCTATTGTAAGACGAAGAAAGAAGGAGAATAAGAAGAGAAGTATCGTTCTCCATCACCAAGAACTAATTATCCAAGGGGGTATCATTACAGGTTGCAACCATTCCGCAATGAATTCTTCTGCAAATGCAAATAAATATAATCAATGTTAAAGTCTCAACAGTAGAGTTTGAAGGAACAAAACAGTAAAACTTAATATTGTTAAGCCCCTGCTTTACTCAATTAATTTCTGACCTCGAGAGGTCGTTGATTGCCAGAGTAGAGAAAAACTCACATATACTTAAGTAGATTTTATATACTGCCAGTTGCTACCCATCACTACTCTGTGTTCATGAGCACCCAACTCCCTTGAGCTGCTTAGCCAACCTCCATGGATCTGATCAAAGATCCTCTGTAGTGAACTAAACTGCTCTGTGGTTTGCTAACATCTATCCAATAGAAGTGGTCTAGCCCCTGCATCTAAAATGCAACTACAAGAGTAAAAACTCTACATATCACAGACATGTCAGTAGCGAAAGGTCATGTCCGCGTAGATGTGATACCAATTATGAAACTCTCTACCCATGTACACTTAGTCTACTTCAAGCATCCATGACCTCTGAACATCTATCCGGTTCTACTTTATTCTATATCATTCTGGATAATAGCCACGTAGCTCTCCTGATAAACTCCTTCAGTAGTTGACTACCAATAGGCGCTACCCAAAGTCAACCCTTTTAGAAATAGCTCTTATCATGACTTCAGACTATTGTCTCTGAGTCCTAAATAATTCTCCAATACTATTACACTTTCGGGGCAACAGATTTCAATTACCTCACATACTGGCCTCCAGTAATCTCACACACTACCTCTCACTTCCAAGTAGTAATACTCTATCAGTTATGGTCCGTTTTGCACGAAACCACCTGGAGACCATTCTCCAGATTTACCTCTACCCCTTCATATAGAGCCCTTACACTCCTGCCGAGATTGCATCCCTCACGAGATTTTCCTTAGTAATTTGCCAAGAGTTCTGAAAATGGAAACATTATGTAAAATATTCAAGAATAAGAAGAAAAAAAAGTATACTTGTAGACGTCATAATATAAAGCAATATAGTACACTAAGTTTGGATAATTTCAGTATTCAGAAAGCCAACATTGACGATGGGTTCAGCAGAGGTACCACAGGAGTTGCGTGAGGAAATAGACTTTGAAATGCTCAAAAATCATACAGTAAAGACACAGAGGAAAGCTACTGATGCAGTAGATATTCCATACAGTACCCTGAATTACAGAAAGGTATTTTCATACTCTATATTAGCAAACAATAGACTATCATATAAGTACAAGAACAGAAGACAGGAAATAAAAACAAAACAAGAAAACCAACAACTCCTGATAATAGCTGAAGAACAGGCCTTGATCGATCGTGGCTTTCAGCTAAAGCAATGGGACTTTCCATCTAAGATCTACAAATTTGTAGATATCGGTAACTTCATCTATCGACAGCAGGTTAAGGAGGGCAAACTGGGTTGAGGTTGGCTAGAAGGCTTTTATAAGAGGCATCCTAATGTAAAGATACGATATAGTAAGCCAATGGATTAAATTCCAGCAGTTCAAGGTAGTAATTTGGATGTCACTACTACATTTTTTCAGTTAGTATAATTCAATTCAATCTGACATAGAAAACTTAATTAAATTAGTACCAATATCAAAG
>NW_003298919.1:844234-920768 GCF_000151645.1 Tuber melanosporum
CCCGGAGCTCCGTAACTTTACCATTAAACAAGTATAACCTCAATCAGATCAGTTTTATTTTGGGATTTATTGCAGCAGAGAAGGTTGTAGATATTGTTCAGCAACTGAGTAAAGGGGGAAAACTTTTCCAGAATCAACCTGGAAACCGCAAGTTCGCAACTCTAGTGGAAGAAATCAGCACAGATGGGTTAATATTAGATCCGATGATTATCTTCAAAGCAAAGAATTTTTGTGAGGAATGATTTAAAGACCTACTAGATGTACCACACAATCTGCTCTTTAGTAAATCACCAACTGGGTGGACCAATGAAAAGATTAGTCTTCAATGGCTTCAATCAAACTTTGGCCATGAAAGCGAGAGTGCAAAGAAGGCTGCAATGAGGTATCGAATATTGCTGTTTGACAGACATAATTCACATGTTAACATCAGCTTCCTTGAATACTGTATCAATAACAAAGTTATAACGATTTGCTTACCACCGCATACAAGTTATCGCCTTCAACCTCTTGATGTTTCCATGTTCAGTTCCTATAAATATAGTTATCATAGGGAATTGGAGGATCGATTTGAGAGTCATAATCGAGGTGTTGGAAAACACAACTTCTATTAAATTATTAGTCAAGTTCGACCAATTGCCTTAATACCTGCAAATATTCGAAGTGGATTTTGGTATTCAAAAATGATACCTTCAGATGGCAGTATAGTGTTGAACCAACTCCAAGATAAGCAGAAAGCAAAACATGAAAGAAAATCACATGGCAATGCTACAATTTTACCAGCCCGCGAACTCTCAAGTCTCGAAATCGCAGAAGCTTTCAACATTTGAACATCACAAGAACCATATCAATTGACTAGTCAGGCAAACACTATCCTTAATGATATGCCACCCAATTCACCTTCTATGTGGTGTCGACATCATGTAACAAAAAATATCATCCATTGTGCCGAAGGAGTAATGGCCGACAATTCAATGAAGGTACAGAGAATTGAAAGTCTGGAACAGTAAGTCCACAATCTTGGCAATATGAAAAAGCAAAGCTGAAAAATGATTCTAGATCATCGTACCCATTTCTTGAATCAAGATAATATTATCTCATTTTTTGACCAGCGTGAGGTAGAGAAAACCCAAAAGTGTAAGAAGGATATTGTAGGATGGCAGAAGCGGCAAGATATTCTAACATCAAAAATTAATATCTTGCATAAGGGAAGGAAAGAAGTATTGGAATTAGAAGAGGGGAATCAATTACCAAAATGTTACAAAATGTCAACTCAACTGAGCATTGAACTCAACGAGCTTGAAGGCAAACTCACTGGGGTGTAGAAAAACTTGGAGGGGCTGACTATGCAAGGGCAGAAAGCTGTGAGGATAGTGGTGCTAATGATATAAAACCGGTAGTATTTTCTGATCTTGAGGAATTATTGGAGGACACAGTTTAAAGTCTATCTTTAGTAGAAGATGTTGTCCTACTTTTCAACTTTTTTTCTTGTGCTTTTTTCTTTGCTTTATCCTATGTTCTTGCTGGCATACTGGTATTCCTTTTTTTGTTTGCAATTTCTAAAATAGGTATTCACTTACTGTCTTATTTTAAACAAGAAAGATTATGCCAGGAATTGTTGCTGAAATGGAAGGACAATAATGCCAATGGGTTGTAAGGAAGATGACGACGAATAGTTGTATAAAAGAAAACTGTTTGTTCAAACAATTTAAATGTGTGCAATCACAGTACTAGGCTTGGCATTTGCTGACTAAAAAAATCTTGCAATGGGTGCAATCTCGGCAGGAGTGTAAGGGCTCTATCCTATGGACAGCTTTCAGTCAGATTGACGGTGTGAGCATATAGGGTATTACAGGAGCATCTCGACCCGGAAACTTTTACTAGGCTTACAGCAACTCTTCAGGCTGTAGCCAATGACACTGGGGACTTATACTGGGGCCGGAGGGTGATGTTAGCCACTAGACCTCCAAGTGACAGCTTGTTCATAGCTCAACTGGTTGCGCAGGAGTGATCCATACAACCTGAGATCCAAATACCCATCTGTAGTTTCGTGTGACAAACAATCTAGTAACATCCCCTGAAGTCGTGTGTAACAAGTTACTTTCAAGGTAGGGTAACTTGGCTCCATAGCAGGGTAACTTTGGTCCGAAGGTAAGGTAACTCTACCCAGACCTACCGTTAAGCAATTCAGGGTAACTCCCAAATTGACTACTTGGGTTACCCTACCCAGTAGGGTAACCACCGCTCCTTACTAGTACCTATGTACTTCTTAGTATGGCATAGCATGTCCAACTGAGATACCTAACCAACGGTACCTCCACTCCGTAGACTCTAGTCTACCACCATTCCTACCACGGTAGTCTCTTGACACCGGTATGGGTATAGGTTTGGCTAACTGTAATAGTACTCCGTGGAGTCTCGTTACAGTATTTTGGGCTTCTAGGTGCCCGTTATGCAATTTTTAGGGTGGAAACCTTCAAATAAAAATAAAAATCATAGTATGATATATATATACCTATCCCATAGTGTCATATACATGGGCTCCCACAGGCATTCACAGTCAACCGCTCGTCGCCAGTCCCCACTTATAAGCACAAGCATATATATGACAAAGCAGTCAGAACAGAGCATCCCGCAATCAACCCAATCCAACCCAGCCCATCTCATTCCGTCCCATATTCACCCTCCTCCTATAATTACAATCCCCTCAATAGAACCGGTTTCTCTCCCCCACCCCCTCCTCGATGTGCTGAAATTGGGTGTCAGGATCCTTAAACGGCCACCGCTTCCACGCCATCGCGAGATTCACCAATTCGATCGTCCCCAGACACCTCACCCTCTTGCTTGGCGGAATTCTCTCGTCGGCGGGCAGGTGCTCCAGTATGTTCTCCGCGCCCGGGGCGAGACTACGAAGCGCGTTGAGGATGCTACTGGCGCGGAGGACGAAGAGGTGGCGTAAGAGCCATACAAAAATTAGCCAGTTATTTTCGCGCTCGTGCGCGTTGGGCACAGAGAAGAAGGGGTGGGGTTTTTTAGGGGTTATCTCTAGGAGGCTCATCGGGATCTGGACAGGGGTTAGCTGGTGTAATGGGGTAGACGGAGGGGGCGGGGAACAGTACGTCGGGGAAAAAATCTTCCGCGGGTTTGATGGGTAAAGGTTCATATTCCCGATTGTGGATATTCAAGAGTCTGTTGCGAACGGCATAGATTTCGTCGTCTCGGCTTTGTGCTCGGGCTTTAACTTCGTGTCTGCGGGCCCACCGCTCTGCGTATTCCTCCCATACCTCGGCCGTGTCTTTGTCTCCCTTCCCGCCCATGCTATCGGTCTTGCCGGGCTGCTGTGAGGACCAATTTGTCTCGCTGGCGGAGGTGGCGCTTGGTTCTTGGACAGCAGCGTCCCCGTTGGGTGGGCTGCCGCCCGCTCCCATAGCGGTTTCGTAAACATCCTCTGGCTGAAGCACTTGTTTCGGATCAACACCGAGGGCAGGGTGAAGCGTAGCCATCTCGAGGGCAAGTTTTCGAATTTCCGCCTTATCATTCTTGTAGTACCAGGGCGGGTGTTCCATGCCTTGGATCCAGAGTCCTTGATAATTCATTATCTTGTCCTCGATCGCTTCTATCTGTGCTATCGATGGGGGTTCGCCTTGTTTGGGGAGCTTTCGTGGGCGGCCAGGGGCCCTCGGCACTCTTAACTTCCATTTCCGCTTGTTTTCCTTCTCCGGAATTTTCTCAGCTTCTTCCTCTGCTCCCTTTTTATGTTCGAACCTTCTCCGGATCTCGTCGCATCTGTTGAGCACTGTCACGCGTTCCTTGCATGGGATACTCGCTGGCAGTATTGGCTCCTCATTGCGGATTGCTTCAACGAGCTCGCGGACCCTGGCTCTTGTCTCCTCCAGTTTTTTCTGCTCCTTGCTTGGCAGTTTCTTTGGGCGGCCGCGGGTCGTTGGGGTCAATCCTGGGCATAGCTCAGCCACTAATTTTTTGATTTCATCCTCCACCATTTTCTGCCTAATCACCAACTTCTTCTTAATCTTTACCTTTCTTTCCTGTGGTTTGATTGATGTGAGCCTCTTTTCCTCCACTTCAACATTATCCGGGTTTATCTCCGGAAGTTTTTGGAAACCCCTTCCTGTGCGGATCACATTTGATGATGCGACCTCGGTGATGTCAACTACTGCCTCCGCCGATGCAGCGGGCCTTGCTCTCGAAGCGATACTCCGAGGTAGGTATCTATCCTTTATTGAGTCTGGCACCCATAATAAAAAGCGTACACGTCCATACTGTTGAATCCAAGTTCCCAAGGCACAACAATTGATGAATTGAGCTATTAATCTCTCGCTCTTCTCCGATTTACCCATATGTCCGACGAACAGTAAATCACTATTGACGTCGTCAGGAGAAGTCGTGGCTTGGATCCTTGGTTTGGGGAAATTGTCCGGCCACGGAGGTGGCGGTGGGTTGTCGGAGAATAATTGGTTGTAGGTGTTCCAGTCATAGCCGTCTAACGGAATATACCAGGAGTTTTTGTACGTTTTTTGAAATTCCCTCATCCGATCTCCATAAAATTCCTCAGGCTCTAGCAATATGTGCTGCTTCGGTTGTAAGCGTTCATGCAGCGCTGCTGAGAAGACTCCCAGATTTGGATTCATGTCTATTATCGTGGTTTTTTTGTAGGCCAGTAGGTTTAATTTGTCCATTATTGGGTCTATATTTTTGTGTAATGGAATATCAGCTCACACTTGCTTGGTTAAGTTCCTCGGCAGATAGATGGAACGATGAAGTAGAGGCCACCCACCACAAATTTGCCAGTTGACCAGCGACGGAGGAAGCTTTGACCGGCGAGACAAAGCGTATGGAGATATCAATGAGCGAAGGTGAGCGATGGACTCATCAGCGCTCCTGCGAAATATACTTGCGGCTGTCATGGTTTCGCGGGTCGTATTGATGGGGGTTGCCGGTTATGAGAGAGAAGGAATTGAGTTGAGGTTCCCCCGAAGAAAATAAGATTTTGATATAGATCACGTGTGAAGCTGAATGTGGAGTGGATGCCAAGACCCGCCAACATGGGTTGCAGATTGCTCACCCCTAGCTAAGCCAGCAAAACCGGTAGTCTACAGAAGTTTGGCGCTTGCTGAGGTTCAGGATTCAGGTCCTCTTGGCCCCACCCAATGCAAAAAGGCGACTGTCACGCTGTTGGCTCGCATAGGAGGGATGGGATGAGTTCTTGTTGGAATCATGTGTGTCTGTGGGAAGGTAAGTTACGACACTTTATCAGCGCAGGCAGTCGAATATTAGTACGGCTGTGGTGCCCGTGTGATAATAATATTATTATAATGATATATCTTAAGGGGACCATGGGACCATGGGAGAGAGGGACAAAACTTACCCTACTCGTACTCGTGGACAACCCCACAGGACAAACACTTACCGTACCATATAGTACTATAGCTCTTGAAATTCTCTGGCACTCGAATTGTGTAACAACCTGGTCCGCCGGCAATGCGCCGTACATACCGGTACCATACTCGTACATACGAGCCCTCACAACATCGCACAAAACCATTCTACTGGTATACAGTCGACGAGCTGGAGAAAAATATTGAAATAAATAGAATAACGCCCTCATTCATATCGCACCCCGCATTTTAAAGCCCCCCCCGATAAGCTGCTAACTATCCTACATAGCGGTGGCTGGGACCCTTCTGTCTCGCACCCCTTTTGTCCTAAACTTTTCTATTAGGTTCCCGCTGCCAACTTGCAGCAACCGCCCAACTGGCGTCCATCGTATACCTTCAACGGGCGGCCCCTCCTCGCCATCTCATCCCTACCCCGCCATACACATATCGACATCACCGAGAGAGCTATTCCAGTCGTTTTACATCCCAAGTCACCGTCGAGGAAGACGGCTATTGCGTGCATTACGAGATGGCTTACGAGAACGATGGGACCGTGGGGCCTTACCGTGCTCCCCCTATGAGTATCAAGGAGATTGCCGACAAGGCAGTTGACTTTGATTATAATCCACTTATACCCCTCAGGTACTGGTTACGAACTGCGGATACGCTTTTGAAGGAGGTATGTTTCCTCAATTTGCTATTTTTTTTTTCTTTGTACAGACGAATGCTCAATGACCGTGTTATCACAGGCTACTATCTATCAAGCTGAAGGAAATGAGCAACAGGCTTACTTGTTACTTGTTCGGCAGGCAGAGTGCGCCCCTCTAGCATTCTATTTGCGAGTTTGTGCTAACGAGGATAGGCTTGTGTTTCGCCATTTGGAAGATCACCCGGAGGCCAAGAAACAGGAAAATCTACGGAATCTACGTACGGTTCGTACGAGATCTACTGAGGCTCTGAAGAGGTTGGAATACATGAAGCCGCGTATCACCGCCCGCTATGAGAATTACAAGCTTGCGACCCAAAGGGCTTGTGATGACAACCACCGAGAGCACCGCACCTCTACTTCTGTCCTCCCCACTGGCCGCAGCTCTCGTTCTTCGTCTTCTATACCATACGCTGGCGCTGCGGCTCTTTCATTTTCACAAAAGCAAGCACTCAAAGCATCTATTCCCAAACCCTTAGATTTATCCCGCGGTGGTCGTCGTGGAAGTACATCTAGTGTTACCGGTCCCTTTTCGCCACCCTTAGAGAAATTACTGAGCTCTGGTGGGCTAGCGCCAACTATGGCTGATAGTGCACAACTAGCCATGGAGATTGCAAAACAGGAGTTTGAAAAACGAGAACGTGAAAAGCGAGCTAGAAGACGGCAGTTGGCAATCGAACAGGGTAGAGGCAATGTGATTGTGGACTCTAGAGGTCAGGAAATAAAGCGGATATCGACACCGGCCTCCGCTGCTGTAGAGCAGAGTTATAGGAATTTACTCTCGCAATATCAACCAGAAGGTCAAGGCCGCGATAGCGGGTATGGGTTCGCAAGTGAGCACCCAGGGTATACTGGGTATTACCAAGAGACACCCCAGGAGAGTGAAAGGCGGTTATACCAGCAGGCGCATGATGAGGAAGAACGCAGGAGAAGAGTGGTGGAGCAACAAGAGGAGGAGTGGGATTTAGCAAGAAGCATAGAGGCGTTGCATATGAAGGCCGATCTCACCGAACGTCAAATGCAGCCGCCTTCTGCAGGAAACAGTTACCGGTTCTCTACTAGTAGCACGCTTTCTGGATGGGAGGAACCGGCTCAGGAGAGGGAGAGGGAAAATTATGTTGGGAGGTGGCAGGGAAATTACCCTACAGTACCAAAAAGAAGCTCTCTGACAAAAATGGAACCGCCTCCAATTCCCGGCCCGGCCGCAGATTTCGTTGAAATCCGAAGTGTCACGCCTACTCCACCTCCGAAGGCACCTTTATACGGCTACGATGGCTCGTCAAATTCCACTGCCCCTGCTGTTCCATACAAGAAACCACTTCCCTACGCCCATAGTCATGCTCCTTCGCCACCACCACCATTACCAAAATTCCCGTCCTCATCCACCTCCACAACACCGACTGCTACAAAGCATGTTCCCGCTACTCCTGAGGGCTTTCAATTCAGCACACCAGCAACTCTTGAGAATGGCACTCCCCTCCGCACCATTTTCCTTCCCGCTACCCTCCGTCAACAATTCCTCCTAATGGCTGAGCCGAACACAAATCGCAACTTGGAAACCTGTGGCATCCTTTGTGGAACCTTAGTGCGAAACGCACTCTTCGTCTCCCGCTTGGTCATACCTGAGCAGGAAGCCACAAGCGATACCTGCTCGACAAAAGACGAAGAAGGCCTGTTTGAGTACGTCGATAGAGAGGAGCTAATGGTCCTTGGTTGGATTCATACCCATCCTACACAGACTTGCTTCATGAGCAGCGTGGACCTGCACACCCATTGCTCGTATCAACTGATGTTGACTGAGAGTATCGCGATTGTGTGTGCGCCGAGACACCAGCCTTCGTAAGTTCCCCCCACTTCCTTCCTTCACCCACTTATTATTTGCTCACGAGGTATCTAGTTGGGGCGTCTTCCGCCTCACCAACCCACCAGGCGTTGAAACAATCAGGGCCTGCCGCCAAGACAGCTTGTTTCACCCACACGGCGAGTCGAACGTTTACACTGACGCTATGCGGCCAGGACATGTATGCGAAGTCAGAGAGATGGGATTCGACTTGGTGGATTTGAGAAAGGGTGGAGATTAGATGTGTGGTCGACACTGTTTATGGTGATTTGCCTGAAGAGCTTCTGACGCTTCTGTATTTCCTATTTTATTTTTTTCTCTCAAACTTTCCTGACCATACTCCTTCACTCGAGTTGCTCAATTACCTTGTCTCGCCCACTTACCCTGTGCTCCATTTTTGCGTTTCTGACAGGTAGAGGTATATGTTATCTAGTTTGCTGTAGAGGGTGCTTTTGCTTCTGTTCTTTCTCTCTTTCGATAGAGGCTTGGGAAGGATGCGGATAGGGGGCTTGACGGACTGGGCTGGTTTGGTCTGGCGGGTGTGTGGTGGCCTGGCCGGTTGGGTGACTGGGTTGATGGTTGGTTGGCTAATTGGGAGTGCACGGGAATCCCGGATGGCATGGCGTTGGGGGGGAATGTAATAAACTTGATGGTTTTTTGTTTTGTTTGTCTGGGGAACGTTGTGAATGGGAGATCACATCGGAAGTGTGCAGTAGGGGCGCAAGCGGCAACCCAGGCGTGAAGAAGCGATCCTCTTGAGCTTCTAAGTTATGGATAAGCGGCTCCCTTTGAAACATGGAACCTCTGTGATTCACAAGGTGTGATCTCGTGCTCCCCCCCCCTGGAGATTCGGCATCCCTACTCGCCACAGGAGGTAAAGTACGGTATGATACTTGTACAGGCCTCTTGACTGGTGCTGTGGAGAACCGCGAGTTCGAAAAGGGTTTTTTGCTGGATTTTACTCCTCCAGCTTTCAGCCTCCAACCTTTGCCATAGACTAGAGGACATGTTCCATTAAAGCACCCCAAAAGCACTTCAAGTTATCATAGAAATGCATTCTAGGTCATGGATGCCTCCGCTGCAAAAGTTTTGAACTGGCGGTACCTTACTTCCTACGATAACTTGAGATGCCAAATCTTGGTAGAGAAGCACGAGTAGGAATCCGTTTGATATGACTAGTGGTGGGTAGGTAGGTATGTGATAGATTGGATAACAGTGGACGGAAGGGTGGTCGTGCGTGAGATTCTGTGATGGGATTAGTAAAGTATGATAGATGGTGCCTCACTCCCTGTTGGAATGTTCGGATTGGGAGGCTGAAGTGCTTCAGAAGCTGTGCTGTTTTGTGAGCGACTTGTTTCGACAACAATATTAAGTTATTATTTTATTATGATAATATGATATCTACTTTCGCTTCTCCTGTACCGTTATTGTATTAGGGTAATCTGGTGGGCTGCGACTTTGTTCCTTCACCCCCCCCCCACTTTCCTCCCTGCCTAGAGTCCATTCGCTGGCCAACAACACCCAGCACCGTTTGTTGTGAAAGACACAAATGAGTTTCCGAGACTATGTATTCGTTGGAGTTTTTAGGCTCCCAACCAAGTTAAAAACAAAACAAAAAAAAAAAAAAAAAAAGTGCGGACGTGGCGATGGTCGCGAAGCCATTTGGATGAGCATCATATTATCATATCGTACCATACCATATCCGGCTACAACTGATCCACTGGGACCCCATGAAACGGATTTCTGTGGCTAAATCATTGCGGAAACCTAACCTACTGGAGCGGAAGACACGGTAATAGGGCGTATTCAGTTCTACCAGGCCTAATTACGGGGAATAGTTCTAGAGCTTGGTCTGGACAACACATTAGCCTGGGGGCAAGTTTCTGTCTGTGACTTATCACAGCCAAAAAAAAAAACCGTCGGGTTGACTGACATGTGTACATTTTGCAGGGATTCGATATGTCTGCGCTTTGTACGGTAAAGGTAAGGTACATGCGGCAGAGGGTTGGGGATTGTTGAAAAAGGGTAAAAACTGGTCGTCGGAGAGGATTTATTGACTCGATTAGACTATATTTCCTGACACTGTATAGTTAGTCTCTGTCTGCTGCGCTCGAGTATAGTATGATAACTGTTCCTTGGGATGGGATGGATTGGCGGAGACTTCACGGCCTATCACTCATGGTCAAAGTCCAACTCCCGGCAGTTTACAGGTGGGGGGTTCGGACGGCAAAGGTGGGGTAAGTTAATGTGCACCATAACATACCCGAGTATGCTTACGTAAGGAAATTAACCAGTGAGAGCATCCCATCCCAATCGATCTTATAAGCCATTCTAAAGTACTTGTACTCCTATTGTTCTGAAAGCCAAACTACGCTGCGCTGAATAGCCCCCCAAGTTAAACTTGGATGGGAAAGCTTCCTCGCGATGATGTTTAAGTTACTTGTTAGGTCCGCAATTGGGAGTCCCGACAGACAGAAACCACTTGTTCAAACCACGATCGGCTTGACGGGGTGAGTTAACAAAATAACGAATACAAGTTAATGAGGTCGAGCCTCCTCTAGCTATACTCCGTCTCGATAACACCATCCCTTCATGCCAGTAGGGCGCTTTGTCTTCTAATCGTGGGATTGGGGCCTGACATGAGATTGTGGATTTAACGCTGTGCTGGTAACTCGAGTAGAGACACCGATGGGCTATTTCCTCGTGGAAACTCAACAAATTAGCTTGTACCCAATTGGGGGGGGGGTTCCGAGCATGATGCCGTAGTAGCTTTATCTATAGGATGGGAAACAGGATTGCCTGGCATCAAAATTTATGTTTTAATCTTCCCAGCGCAATTTACAGCGCATTGTATCAATCATGTAAGGTACTGTACGGTAACCTAACTTGTGATTCCAACAATAACAATGTCATTATGTCTAGGACTAGATGGGAAACGGGGTCAACGAATGGCTACCAGAACACCACCCACGTCATATTGTACCAATCATACAGCAACCAGTGTCATGCAGATCGAAACGATCCGGACCGCTGTTGGAGGGGACCCCCCCGCGAAGAACTCCCCGGACTACTACGGTGGATCTCGGATTTATATACCTCCATATTTCCCGTACTCCGCCTCCCCCCCCCCCCGGAAATATATAATATTATATATATATAAAAGTAATGAAAAAAATGTCAACACTCCTCACACTCCCTCCCGAGCTCATCCTCCACATCGCGGGCTACCAATCCCCACCGACGGTCTTCTCCCTCCTGCGAACAAACCGCACACTCCATTGCCTCCTCACGGACGCACTAACGGACAGCGTATTCAACGACCTAACCTACGCCTCAAAAGCCATATACCACGCCGCGGAGCGGGGCAACAAGCGCATGATCCGGCGCCTGGTGAACTCGGGCATCCTGAAGGACATAGACTTCAGCCTGAACGCAGCGGTGTCGTACGAGAGCCCCGAGGTGATCAAGACGCTGCTGGACTGCGGGGTACCGGCCAACACGCGGGACGATTGGGGCGAGACCCCGCTGATCGTCGCGGCGATATCCTGCCGTGTGGAGATCGTGAGACTGCTGGCGCAGAGGGCGGATGTGGACGTCAATTCCACCGACTGGCGGCATACCACCGCGCTCGCGTACGCCGTGCGGGATAAATTCGGTGGCGGCGTGGAGGTCGTTCGCGCGCTGCTCGAGCGGCCGGATACGGACGTGAACGTGCGCGACATCGACGGTCGCTCGGCGCTGCACCACGCCGCGGAATTCGGTGGGCGGGAGAATGTGGCGAGCTTGCTGGCGCGGCCGGAGGTGAATGTGAATTTCGTGGATCACTTTGCGCACGGTATGACGGCATTGCATATGGCTGTGTTCGTCAGTGATCAGAGCGTTGTCAGCCTGCTCCTTGATGATCCCCGCGTCGATGTGAACCGGGGGGACAGGATACAGCATACACCCATGCACCTTGCTGTGGAGCGCGGATGCGAGCCTGTGCTAAGGATGTTGCTGGGATGTCTGAAAGTCGACGTCAACGCCTTCAACGCTGTCGGCCGCACACCATTGGGATTCGCGGTGAACGGGTCCACAAAGGGGATTATCCGCATGTTAACCTCGGACCCCCGCGTGAACATCAACCTCGCAGACCCCTTTTCGCAGACCCCGCTTTGCGTCGCCGCGAGCAAGGCAAGGCTTAGTGCGGTACAACTACTCTTGCAGCGCAAAGACATAGACGTCAACCTCCGCTGTCAGAATGGAATGAGCCCGCTCTCCCACGCGGCGGAAGAGCCCTTCAAGGAGCACAACACGCTAGAGCACTACGAGAAGATCATCAACCTTCTGGGCACCGACCCGAGGGTGGACGTCAACCTCGCGGACTACCGCTTGGAAACGCCCCTACATAAAGCTACCCGCGCACGAGGGCCCAACCTTGTGGAGGAGTTGCTCAGACACCCCGACATCGCCGTCAACGCCCGGGACCAGGATGGATCCACGCCGCTGCTCTTGGCCGTTTGTATGACAGGGCGGGGGGGGCTGGATGGAGTTGTCCGCATCGTGCGGGCACTACTGGCCGACCAGCGCGTCGATGTTAATGCGCAAGATAATGCGGGACATACGCCGCTGCACGTTGCCGTGATTCGCCAGCAAGTGGAGCTTGCCAGATTGTTATTGGCTCATGAGAAGATTGATAAGCATTTGGTGGATGAAAAGGGGCTGAAGCCTGAGGATCATACATTCGGTGCTAGCGATCTGTTTGCAGACGTTTTCAGGACGAGGAGGAGCTTTAGCAATGGGATGGAGGAGAAGGTTCGTACCCTTGGGGTAGAGGAGATGGGGAGGAAAAGGGCGGAGGTGATGAAGAAGGAGAAGGAGAAGAAGAAGAAGAAGAGGAAAAATGTTTTGTATTGGGTGAGGTTTCTCTTGTGTCGGCTGGGGAGGGAATAGACGGTGCGTTCACAAAGTATATAGTGCTCTACTCATCTCTTATGTAATACGATACTGATTAGATGGCGTTTGGGTCTGGGTCTGGGTCTAAGTCTGGGTGGCCGGGAGACGAACGAGCGGATATATCAATCAAGGCTGTTTTACCGGACATGCCGGGTTTTCTGTAGCTATTATCATATATCAAATCTCCCGTCCTACTGTACTATCTATATATATATATATGATATAAAATGACATTCTCAATACCTCACTCCAACCCTCTTCCCCTCTAATTTCCGCATATCCGAAAATGGCAGTCTTTCGGACACCACAAAAGCACACTTATGAAGCTGACAATCTCGCCGACTCAGGGTTAGCTAGACTATAACCATCCTTTTTACAAGGCCTTGCCAAGAAGATTCATGGTCTCAAGATCACAGTGCACGCCCAACCCAGTCCGACATCGATTCAGAAGGCCGCGGTTATCCACTCCCGCCCCAAGAAAATGTTCAAGCAGCAAGCTAAATTTACAGTACCCGCCTGAACGGGAGAGAACGAATGGAAACTGGGCGTGAATGCTTAGTTGGAAAAGAGAGTTGTTCGCAGGGTATAGTATATAGTACTTGCACTCAATCAGACATCCGGGTTTAGAGTTTCCTATGTTTTTTTTTTTTTGGGGGGGGGGTCTTTAAGCTATGATATACCAAGCTACCTGCCATGGGTTTAAATATATATTTTTTACGATACGAACTTGACAGGGGGAACTCGATATCTACCTCTCTCTTGTGAACCGGATCAGGTCGGGTATGGTAATTGCTTGTAACTGTTTTTATCGCTGCCAGAACTATGATATCTACAAAAAATTTGCTGCGATATTACTAATAATAATATATTGCTGGGAAGAAGATAATAGGAAGGATGTGTAACCGACTTAATAAAATTACCAAAACCGGTATGTATATTAGCGCTCCCGAATACGGCAGGAGCCTGCGCTTTATCTACCGGTACTGTACTTGGGTGAAACGGGTAATCTATGGTAGGGACTGGATGATTCGTGCCACTCCTGGTAAGTAAATTGTGAATGGTTTCTTGTTGCGTAGATCGGGTA
This sequence comes from Tuber melanosporum, assembly GCF_000151645.1. Classification (NCBI taxonomy): domain Eukaryota; kingdom Fungi; phylum Ascomycota; class Pezizomycetes; order Pezizales; family Tuberaceae; genus Tuber; species Tuber melanosporum. The sequence continues at coordinate 858,193 of NW_003298919.1, forward strand.
TCATACTACTGATATATTTTTCGTGAACATGTCAGCACCCGCGAGCTACCCAATTTCTAGTGAAAGCTGCTGTGGCGAGGGGAGCGGGGAGGGGTTACTCCACCCGCCGGCCGAAGCTATGATAATATTATTATGGCATTTGGCGCTATAGTTATCTACAGTCGAGGGAATGTAAAGTATGTTTTCACGCATTATCACTCCTACTTAATCGTAGATTATCGGGTAAGGAATAATACCTACCACGCTCACCATGCAGTGCTGTGCGAGGCTGGTGCTGGCCGGACCCCGACCCAATTTTTTCCCCCTACCCTCGCTGCGTGCAAGTCTCTCTATCATGCCTAAGACAAAAAATACCGAGCAAGTCTACACTCCCACGCCCCCCATTTTTCATTTCTCTACCGCCCAAGCTGCCCCTTCCTCATCAAATTCCTCCTAACCCTCCAAGCACTACTACCTTTCCCATCGCCAGTGCGCCCCCCACCAAAACTAACCCACGGCACCCCCGGTCTGGTGTAATCCTCCCCGACCCCCGCTACCATTTCTGCGGCGCACAACTCCAACCTCCCACGCACAAGCACAGTTCTCTTCCCCCGCAGCCTCTCGGCATCGTCAGAACTAAGCGTAGCAACAACCCATACCTCTCTTTTCTCCACATCAACGCCCTTAATTAGCGCCATCCCTACAGCACGGGAACGTTCCGGCGCGGGCGGGGTGGGTAGGTACGGGAGTTCCTCTGGCGTTAGAACGATTTTTGCAGTCTCGGTTATGCTTTCTTCGTCTTCGTCGACTTCCACTACAGCAACTAGCGTGCCCTCAATGGCGGTGAGGAGTTCCGTGGGGGGGAGGTCTTCTTCGTGAAGGATGGATACCCCATCGATTGCTGGGTGCGTGCCGGCGTATGGGAGGCGCCAGGGCTGGATTTCAGCGAGGGGCTTGACGACCCAGCGCAGGGTGTCTGGGCAGTAATGTATGAAAGAGGAGGTTTGTAGTGTGCGTAGGTCCGCTGCTGTGAATCTTGCGTTCTCGCTGGTAGCGCTGGATATGAGCACGTGCATTCTCGGGGGGTTTGTTGGGGGGAGGACGTCCATGATTGGGATTAAGTGGTCTAGCGTCGATGTTATGTAGACGATGTCGGTGGTGCACGAGGCCTGGATAATTTCTCGGAGGAGCTCTAGGCCTAGAGACTTTATCCACCCGGCCGAGTTGATGAGGAGTGGGCCCGGATCGGTGGGCGCCGCGGAACGGTAATCCGATAGGAGGGCGAGGATAGCGCGGATGTATGCCGATGGATCTTCGCGTGGCGAGGTGTAGCCAATGTGGTGGGCGGTTATGAGGGTTTTTGGTAGAAGCGGGCTAGTGAAGGGGGGTCCGAGGATGGGTCGCTCAAGCAAGTGGAGGGAGAGGAAGCCCGGGGGCGTGAAGGAGGGTTGACCCGGGTCGACGTCTAAGTAGTAGACTCTCGGGTAGGTTTCTGCGGTGAGGAGCCGGTTCGTGAAGATCCGAGAGAGTGTGGACTTTCCAACCGACTTTCCCCCAGAAAGGAGAATGACCGGGGGTGCGGTATTTCCGGGATTAGCGACCTTCTCAATTCCCCCGAGCGTCTCCTCCCACTGCTTCGGAATAGTGAGAACCGGTAAGGGTGCGCTCGTGGTAAACAACTTCTCGACATCAGCCATGATCCCCAATGTACCAATCTGAACAAGCACTCATACTGGATGGAAAGACCTCCCGCCATCCCCCCCAACTGGCACCCAAATCCCATTAGCAACCGGACATGTCCTCCCCAAATTCCGTATCCCAGACTCCGCCTGCGTGAATAAAACCTCCGCATCAGAATCCTCTCCTTTCCTCTTAACCTTCACGCAGGCGATCTCTGGTAAGGCATGCGTGCTCGGTGCAAACACCTGACAACACCCGGACTGGCGAGTTAATTTTGCGCCGGAGATAGTGATGGCCCCTTTTCTCACGCGGAGTTCGTATTCCCCAAGGATCACAAGAGTCTAGCCGTGGTTAGCCCGACCGATACACTGACTGAGGGATACCATAGGGGATAGGAACCTCCCCGGGTGCCATCCGGACAACGCAACTCCCATCTTGAGCGGGAATGTAGTTTTCAGAAGTGAGTGTGAAATTCGACATCCGGACCTCTTTATCAACCTTCGTGTCCGTCTCCGTTTCGACACCGCCCTGACCTCCCGGCGCCGCTGCCATCGCCTCGGCCGAATATGTAGGCACCGCTTCACCACCCCCAGACGAAATCTGCACATGACTGATAACAACCCTCTTCCCACCACCACTGCCACCACCCTTCTTCAGCTCCATTTCAACCTCCCTAAGCCTGTGTGTCTCCTCATTCGATAATTCCAGCGCCTTCCCTTCTTCCTTCTCCTTCCCTACCCTCTCAACCTCTTTCGACTCAGGGTGCTGTGCACCAGCAGTAAGCCAACGGAGTCTGCGTGCTGCGAGAGCGCTCAGAGGCGCCTCTACCAAATTTCATCAGCACTACGAAAACTGCAAGGGATAGGGGAGAGGGAGTACGTTTGGGCTCATCTTCTCTTTGCCTTTTCGGCATCGTCTTGTTTGCCGTGGCGACAGTGATTTAGTTGGCTGTGCTCGCGTTTGGCGGCTCTTTGGGAGTTGAAGGAGGGTGCGTGCGGTGGTGTGTTGTAGTGGGTGCGTGGCACGTGCTGGGTAACTTAACCCTAACCTTGGAATGCTCCCCGGTAACTAGAGCAGAATACTCCAGTAGAGAATACTAGAGATGGTGCTTCTGCACTCCTGGTTCACGATTTTATTAGTTTTCGAGTGGCTAACCCTTATCGTACTTATATCCGGGTAAGAGTCTAGCTAGGTGGGATCGTAAATGCCTCAAAAACGGCCTTGGGAAACACTGAAAGAGCTATCCCATCCGCTTCATTCTATGCCCATTGGAACATTCGCATAAAATAAATACCCCACTCATCACTTCTGCAATTCAAGTAAAAGATCATAGACCCATCAAGCCAATTCCATGCCCCCCCAAGGCACAACCATCCCAACCACCCCCCCCCCCAACAAACCACCAAACTTCCATTCAAAGTGAAGAAAAGGGGAAATTTTTTGCAAAAAACCCATGCGATGAAGCCCGATATATAAGCTATACACGACGACGAGACGAGACAAGGCCATCCGACAAGACCAAGAAGAAAAAGATCCGCAAAAACTGGAAACGAAAATCTCCTGCGGCTACCGGTTGTAATTCTCTGATTCTCTAACTTAAGCTTCGCTTCCGAACTCCGCTGTCCAATCATCGCTCTTCTTGATGTCCTCCTTGCTGACGGTGGGTCGGCTCATTCTCACGGCTTTTACAAAGTCCTTCAGCTCTAGGGGCGGCTCCATGAGCTTGTCGGGGTCTACGTCTACCCATGTCATCTCCATTGCGCCGGGGGCGCCGGGGGAACATGGTGTTAGCTTTTCCTCGTGCTCTGGTGTTATGACCTGCAGGCAGAGTGTTAGTCGGGGCGGAAGCTAGGGGAATAAGAGGAAGCACCTTTCTGTAGTGGGTCGCCGTTTGGATTTTCCGGACTGGTTGCATGAGGGCGTCTTGAACGGCGATGTTGATATCACTGCCGGTGTAGCCTTCTGACATCTGGCCGAGGCTTTTGTAGTCCTGAGGGGTGAGAGTGCAAGGCGTTGAGCCTACCGAAAGTTCGAACATCTTGACTCGGCCGGGAAGGTCAGGAACAGCGATGTGTATTCTTCGCTGGAATCTGTTCCGGAGTTAGCAACATCAATCTGGATCCCCCCAGGGGAGTCGGGAGAGTAATATACCGTCGTCGGATAGCAGAATCCAATTGCCATGGGATATTCGTTGCTCCGAGTACCAACACACCTGATGTATCATGACCTACTCCGTCCATCTGAACCAACATCTCGGTTTTTATCCTTCGACTAGCTTCACTCTCGCCCTCTCCTCTAGTTCCGCAAAGGGCATCGACCTCGTCAATGAAGATAATCGAAGGTTTGTTTTCTCTCGCCATCGCAAACAGTTGCTTCACAAGCCTGTGCGAACCACATCAATACACCCTCTTCCAGCGATGGCATCTCCGGGGTCGAAAGAATACGAACCTCTCACTCTCACCCATCCACTTAGAAACCAAGTCCGAACTGCTAACCGAGAAGAAAGTGCTATTCGCTTCCGTCGCCACAGCCTTTGCAAGGTAACTCTTACCGGTACCGGGGGGTCCGTAAAGCAGAATGCCCCTCCAAGGCTTCCTCTTCCCAGTAAACAGATGGGGGAACTTTATGGGTAAGATAACCGCTTCCTTCAGCGCTTCTTTAGCACCTTCCAGACCAGCGACGTCCTCCCAACGGATGTTCGGTTTCTCCGTAAGAATAGCTCCAGCAAGTGCTCCTCTCAGCTTTTTGTTCTCTGGGTCAATGGCGTCCTCCTCATCGCTGCAATTCCCGTTAGCCACCCTCTCTCATAGCTTCCCAAAAATCGAAAGCAGCGAAAGGGAGAAGAAGTACATGCCTCCCTTTCTGTCCTCCTCCATTCTCCTTCCCGTTCACACCAACTTTACTGGGCTTCTTCTTCCCTTTAGACTCTTCAAGGTGCGTCTTGAGCTTCTCAGCTCGCTCCATGTACTCGGCAGCTTTAGCACGGATGCTCTCCTTCATCTTTGGATTCTTCTCCCATTTCAAAGCTAGCATGAAACATTCCAGGGCGGAGTAATACTGAGTGTACGCGGCCTCATAATTCCCGGCCGTGTCCTCCTCGATCGCCCTCTTGACGATGGTTATCGCTTTCTGATTAAAGCGTTATCCTTCTATTAGCTCAACCCGTAAATCCTTATCGCGGGGAGGAGTGGGGGGGAGTGGAAAGAGAGAAACATACCCCGACGAAATCGGTATTAGACATGGCGATGACGAGTGCTCAAAAAGCGAGTTCTAACTCAACTTCAAATGCGGGGAGTGCAAGCGAAGGAAAACAATGCTAGTCTCGAGGAATGATCTCCAGCAAAACAATTAATTATGGAGTCAGTTGCGGAGCCCAAGTGGAGATGGGGAACTTGTGGTGGAGCAAGGGAACTCACAAGGAGAAGAAGAAAAATAGGGAGAAAATGTGTACTCGTATTTCATGCAAAGCAAGAAAATAAGGTAGAGGCTTTAATTGTAGGTCAGTCGTGACACCTAGTATCACAGAAGTCTTGGCGATGCCATCCCCCACCACTAAAGCAACCAAACGGTTGCCATGACATTGCCCTCTAGCATAACAGAAAGGGTGAGAGAGTGTGAGCGAGAGGGGAAAACGTTCGTCTTCCGACCACTACACCATGGCAGGAAAAATGTTGCAAGATCTTACGGATCAGTTTCAGGCTCTGTCCAAAGGTGTTTGTTCCACACTGTGTTTTCTGATGGGGGGTTATGCTAATTGGAATAGACATGAGCTCTATCGTCGAGGCGCGACAAAAATTAGATTCGCAGCTTCAGGAGAATAGGTCTGTACAAAAGGTATTATCCATCCCCACGAGGTATTATGGTGATGGGAATAACCCACTGATTTGAGGAGTAGGAATTTGCGAACCTGGCCGATGATGCAAAGATCTACAAGCTCGTTGGGCCCGTGCTCGTTAAGCAGGACAAGTCGGAGGCGGTAATGAATGTGGATAAAAGATTGGAATTTATCAACTCAGAAATGTATGTCCTTCCGCTATGTTCGCTTTTTTGGGCCTGAAACTGACTAGCTCATGTTCTAGCGCGCGCATCGAAAAGCAGATCACCGACATTCAAGAGAAGCAGGAACGGAAAAAGATGGAAATCATTCAGGTTCAATCTCAACTACAACAAGATGCCCAAGCGCAAGTAGGAGCATAGTCTAAATTCTAAGAAGGAAAAAGAAACCATTCAAAAACCACCCTTTCCCAAATCATACTGCATAAAATAAATCGCAAAAACTTTTGAATACCGCCTAAAGCAATCTGATATGATACAATATATACTGTCACCAACTCAGTCCACCACCCGTATCGTGTGGAACAGAATGAAAAAGGGAAAAGAAAACTAAGCTCAAGAAAGGGTCTCCTTTCTATTCTTCTTATGTTTTTTCACCCTATGTTCCCCCTTTTCACCCTTCACCCTAATAAGTCCTCCTTCCTCCCCACTCTCCCTCCGCTTCTTCTTGACGGGCTCTAGGGCCTCCGGCTCTACAGCATCCGGCATCCCGTCCTCGTCCTGATCGCCAACATACCCCATCGGCTTAAACCTCATCTTCAACCCATCAGGCTGGGCTCTGACGCTCTTCGCAATCGCCGCCTTACTCCTCTTTTCAGGCTCCCTATACGGCAACGTCTCGAAGAACTGCACAGATTTCGTAATCTTCTTCCCACCTTCAACCCACCACTCAGATCAGCGCCCACAAACAAATGACAACTGTAGGTAGAGAAAGACTCACCAAGCAAATACCCCCCCCTCCCATCCGGTACCAAAACCTGTACACCTGCGCCCTCATCCGCCTCGCGGACTGAGAACATCCGCCCACTACTCGTTCCAAGCACTTGCGCATTATCTAGTACGTCGGCAGCATTAACAGTCCCTAACTTCGACAACGGTGCCGACACCGGCGCCGATATCAGCCATAACTCCTTCCCGGCGAGGTTCTTGGACGAGAACGGGTTTCGACTGGATGGTGAGGGCGGCGGAAGGCGGAGGAAGTCTGCCGGGGGGTGGTATCCGTCGTCGGATTCCGATGATGCGGATGCGGATGCATCCTCTTCCTCCTCCTCCTCCTCCTCCTCCTCCTCCTCCTCCTCCTCTCCTTCTTCTTCTTCGGAATCAGACGTGGAGTCAGACGCAGAACCAGGTGCAGAACCAGAGGCAGATGCGGACTCAGAATACCCCGCCGATGTGGAATCGTCCTCGGCGTCGGAAGTGGTGACTTTCTGTGTCGACCGTGGTTTCGCCTTTCCCTGCCTTTGTTTTTGCTTCGCGGGGGTGGGGACGGGTTTTTTCAAGCGTTTTTTCGCAGTGTTTGCTGAGGAGGACATAATTGGTAGTTGGTTTGGAGTATTTTTTTTTCGCAGATTTATTTTGGCGCCTGAATTGAATTAAAACTGGACTGGCTTATCCCTGCGCTAGTCTTGATTTGGTTGGTCGTGGGGGGTGGTCTGGGTGGTTCTTGTTGCAGAGGTATTTTTGGGAACGGGTCGGAAGGTAGGGAAGAGAGGTTGACATGATAATATTATAAGGTTCGACACAATTAATGGCAAATGATACAGCAATGAAGACTGAAAGGTAGGTAGTCCACCAGAGAAAACTTGATTAACCCAGCGCGACATGGCACTTGTAAGTCCCCTGTTGAATCCTAAACCTCCACCCCATCCCGCACGACCCTTTCATAATCACCACTTCTCACTCGACCTAAAGTCAAGCCAGGTCAAACATACATACTCATACTGCAGACAATATGAATTCATGTATCAACCTGCAAACTCAAACTACAGTATATAATTTCTGAAATACTTCTCTACCACCACCATCATCACCACCACCGCTATCAGTACACACCACACGACAAACTAACAAACAACCAAACCCACGTATATATATCATACCAAAACCCGAAAAATGTTAACACCACTCCAGAATACCAATTCGAGAAGAACCGCAGATGGCATTTTGCCAGGATTTTACTTCCCCACGGACGTTGACGGGAAGGTACTACCTTTATTCTCGGGCGGTAGGCCTAGAAGGCCTACCAGCAGCCACTCGGCCCCGGAAATAAGGCCAACAGGGTTGGACTCCCCCAACCCAGAGGTAATGACTAGACGAATGCACTTCGTGCCCACAGATGAAGAGCTCAAAGTATCACATCCATCCCCTCCCTCCGCCCCGGTCCGGCAGCATCGGCTCGTACGCGCACTGAGTGCCCCAACCCCCCATATCACACTTACCCCGCCACTGCAACGGCCGGAGCCCCCATGCCAAGCCCCACTCTTCCCGTGCGATGCTTCGGGCGCTGTGCTTCCGCTTTTTCACTCTTCTACTAGTACTCCTGGCTCTCCACGGCCCTGGACTGCTACTATCGCTGCATCATTGGGAAACTCATGTGCTCCCCTTCCTTGCAATGCTTCGGGGGCGGTTCTTGGGTTCTTTGAGCGGCCGGTGATGACTGATGGTAGTGCTCCTGTTCCTGTTGTCGCTGTTGGGGGTTGTGATGGTGGTGATGACGATGAGGAGGGGGAGGAGGATAGTGTCGAGAGTGTGATTGAGTGGATTGATGAGATGTTGGGTGGGCGCGGAGTTGTTGGGGAGGGGTCTGAGAAAAGAAAAAGGAGGAGGGTGAGGGGAGGGGAGGATAATCAGGAGGTTCTCGAGTGGTTGGAGGGTTTGAGGTTTGAGGCATGAGAATGTGGCCCCGTCGGCCCTCGGCAAGTTTCGGGAGAGCTTTGAGGGATTCGAAAGTTAGAGGGTAGGTTTATAATTGCCGATCTTAGAGAAATGTCCCTGATAGTAATAATATTTAGCTGTTGAAGTGTGTTGGATGTATAATGTAAGTCTCTGGCGAGCCGCCGGATGGAATGGATGTCTCAAGTCTGCGGTGAGCGCTAGCTTGCAGCGAGAGCCACCCTACTGGGTATGATACGAGTAAGTTAGATTAGCTCTTGCCAGTTAAACTTCATGCTGTAACTATTGATATCATACATTGATCAAGAGATTTATTGGTGGAATGAATAAGGATAACCTCTTGGTTGGAAATGGTTTGTTAATAGCAAGGTCAGCAGTTATGTACTTATGGTATTTGTTTCTGGCATATACCCGCACTCCTGAGTACCGACGCGACAGCCTCATAAGTACTCGTCCTCCCCTAGTTATCGGTAGCGACATAGTAGTCGAGCAGAATCTATACCCCACAAATGAGAGCCTAGTGTTGTGGGGGACTACTCCGATATATTTTTGAGGGAATTACTCCTCCTTGGTGACAGCTATCGTAGAAGTGCACCAGCGCAGACTCCTTAAGCTCTCAGGGGGGTGAACACAGTTTGCTCCTTTTGTGGATGGTACTGCGCATGCATCTCGATAACACCTATCGCCAAATGGTGTGGAGATCTCTCAGGGAGCTTTCTTTTCTGTTCCCAATCTACTCAGAGCCTCAGAGGTATAAGAACACGCCGCTTTTGCTTCTTTTTCCCCTTTCTTCAGTCCATTCCGCCCTGCCTTCGGGGCATGATTCTCTTGGTAGAGGGAGATATAGGGCAGGAGAAAGAAAGGAGTGCAACGTATCTGATTCGATCTTCTAGGTCATTATACTTATCTTTTCCTTGTAAGTATGCCACATACAAAAACTGCTAGCAAGGTCTCACCCGAGATCTCGAGCATCGGCTTTTGTACTCATTGGCGTTGGTTAACTGTGGTGTTTCGCTCGCTACAGTGTCTTTGCCTTTTCAAGTTTTCCCGCGTATCATAAACTTTTCTTGCTTCTATGTGTATGTTTCCCCGGGCAGCCCCAAGGCCGCAAGCCAGAAAGAAAGCGGAATTCTGGGTTGTGGGCATGGGCAGCGTCCTTGTCAATGATCCAGACAGCATGTTTTTTTAGGACGGTATGGTATCATACGTAATAGAGTTTTTCAAAAATCTTTTACCAGAAACCCATTCTCGGCGTGTTCTACCTTCGTACTAATTTTTTTTCTTTTCTGTATTCACGGCGTGCAACACTTCTCGCATCAGACCTTATGACGCGCTTCTATTGCGGCATAGAAGACCAGAGTTGTTGAAAAATAATAAAACACAAATGTGAGTCTAAAGAAGCGGGAGTTGGATCGGGAGTTGGGCAGGTTAAACTAACCAAAAAAATGGGGCCCTGTTTTACACTCATTCGTGATATTCATACCACTTTGTAATGCTCGTCCGCCTAGTGCCCACCCTGGCGGCGGTGGATTCAGGCGGGCTCACAATAGCCGGAGAGCAATTAAAAATCAACCGAGGGTATACCACGCCATAGCAGAATATGATACATAGTAGTAATCTCAAGGAGTTTAGAAAGAAACCGTTTCTCACTGTTCAACGCTCCACATTACGGATTCCTGCATCATATATCACTCGATGTTAACCCACTCGGAAAGTTGTTTCATTGTTGCCTCGAAAGACAACTGCTCGCACCCCATTACCTAGGGATGTGTGATGGCTCACAAAATCTACTAGAGGTTACTGGCGGCCTGTCTATTGTGGATCGCCGGCACTCCATAATTAACATCAGCGAGGAAAAGTGAAGGAGCACGATCACGGTTATCAAAGGGAAATTGATGATGAGGCTGGAATGGTAAGGGACGCAAGAGTTTTCAGATTCATGTATATAAGGACACCCGTTTGCCCGTAGTTGAAGAGTAATGGGAATTGAGGCAACAAACTCCTAGCTAGTATGGGAGCAGCAAGCGCGAGTGAGGGGGCGACAGGTGACTTTTGTGAGAAGCTTAGTGGACGATGGGGTAAGTGGGGGTATTCTGAATACTGCTGATCAAGTTAATCGTCTAGGGACAAAGACTAAAGATGGTGACTGTTTAGGTATTTAGTACAATGAAGCTACCGTCAGTAGCAAGCCCGATTCAATGGATTCTCAGCTCTATCAGAGATGTGGAGGTGAAGCATATGGTTTACTGTTGCCATTGTAAACATAAATGGGATTCCTATGAAGCAAGTTATACCACCACAATGACATTTGGAAGACATTTCCATTCAATCCATTCTCAGCTACCATCTCGGGAGAAGGACTACAAAGGTGTAATTAAGCGAATGGATGAGGCTACCACTACGGGCAAATGCAAGCAGACAGGATCAAACCCATTTACTATAGCAAGTCAGCTTGCAGGAACACAACACTTAAAACAAAACATAAAACAAAACTAAGTATCAAACGATACTTAAAACAAAACATAAAACAAAACTAAGTATCAAAGCAATACTTACAACAAAACAAAAACCAAAACTAAGTATCAAAAAATACTTAAAAAAAACAAAAAACAAAACTAAGTATCAAATGATACTTAAAACAAACTAAGTATTAATGTGATACTTAAAACAAACCAAATATCAATGTGATACTTAAAACAAAACATAAACAAAACTAGCTAACCGAGTACCTAAACCAGTTACACTCACAGTGTTGTTGAAAATTAAATTTTACAATAATTCTTCACAGCCTACTTAATGTTGCCGCATGGCCTACTGCATTATTGCTCCCTTCTTCACAGTTCTCAAGAACCACCTCTGCCTCCTGTGCCTCTGATTTCAATATTATAAGAACAGTCCTCACTGCCAGATTAAGCACATGTGCTAGGCAGTGAATTTGTCCATTGTGTCAATTCCAAGATGAGAGTTGAAATTCAAGCTCATTAAATATCATATTATTGACAGAGGCAGATGTATTGTCAGTGGTAATGCAATCGATATTAGCTTCGATATCATACATTTGCACTATTTTCATTATTACGGCAGTCATACTTTCTACAGTATGTGTGTAACTGGTATAGTAGGTACTTGGTTATTAGTTTTGTTTTATATTTTGTTTTAAGTATTGCTCTGATACTTGGCTTGTTTTAAGTATGGTTTAATACTTGGTTTTGTTTTATGTTTTGTTTTAAGTATCATTTTGATACTTAAGTGGTTTTACCAAAGTGTATCATTTGATACCTTTAATTAGTTTCGTTCATACAAGACAAGAACAGATTTGTGTATTTAAAGACAGCCTGATTTTATGATAGAAGAGGCAGACTTCGACTAACAGTATTTCAATATACTTGGTTGAACAGTTACTTCTTTGTTTTCTCAGTACACCTTTGAAGTCTTCTTTAGTTCTCAGCTCTCATCTCCTTTCTGCTAGAGTAGGCTACCTGTCAACTATTGTACCTTTTACCGATAAGGTGATTAGCACCGTGCAAATACGTTATAATGTGAACCCTGCAAATGTTCAAATCCTATGAGTGTGCTTACTAGCTCGAAATCAATATTCATCCAGTGAGCAGTAATAACAAGGAAGGGGATTATATTTAAAGCTGTCCAAGCATCATGAGTTAAGTTAATTTATATACCTTCCAAGATATGTAGCTGCAATTACTGGTAGACCTCATTACAAAGATAGTAATAGAGTAGTTTATATATATTATGATAAAGCATGGATCAGCTAACCAAGAGAACTTGACTATTACAATAGCATATGAGGTTCTGGAAAGAATCACTCTCAATTGTCTGGAATACAGTATTGCTTTCTACCACTATTATAGCTAGGAGTTTTCAGTATTCTTGTTCCTCAAGTATTTTCCCAGTCTATCATTTTGATACTTAAGTTATTTTACCAAAATATATCGTTTGATACCTTTTAATAGTTTAGTTCATGCTAGACATGAACAGAGTTGTGTATTTAAAGACCGCCTGATTACACGATGGAAACAGCAGACTTTGACAGACTGTATTTTAATATACTTGGTTGAATGGTTACTTTATAGTTTTCTCAGTACACCCTCGAAGCCTCCTTTAGTTCTCAGCTCTTGCCTTCTCTCTGATAGGACTAGCCACCAGTTGACTATCATACCTATTACCGATAATGTGAATAGCACCCTGTGAACACGTTACAGTGGGAAGTATTGAAAATAGAAATACAAGACGTAAAGATTGATTAGTTAGTACCTGTTCTTGATGTTCGCATCTAGTGGAATTTAACACATAAAATGATTGAGCAGGCCTTAGAGCTCCTACTAGTACTAGAACGCCTGTTGACCTTTAACTCTTCCCACATTTTCCAGCATGAACAACTGACTCAGGACAGAAGTGACTGGAGAGTATTAGTAAAATTACAAGATATTAATCAAGTCTTTGTCTTAGAAATAGGATTTGCAAGTGGCTCAACTTATCCCACCCTCATAATGCAATTGCTATACTATTAATTTACTCAAAATAAGCTCTACTGACTAATTCAAATGGAAAGGGAGAGGTCTTCTCATAACAACCCTGAGCTCAATGCAATAACATCACACCTACACTGTGCTGCCGCTGATGAGGCTTATAGGAAGCTTAATCTATACTGGCAAATAACAGATAGCCATAGTGTGCAGGCTGTAGCTACTATACTGGATTCTCAGATGAGGTTAAATGTATTTGAGAATCTTTAGTAGAAGCCAGAATGGATTGAGGAGGTGAAGGAAAAGTTTCATATGGTCTACAATGACTACTATGCAAGCAAGGAACATGGTCAGCCCTATACCAGTGAGGAGGTTGATATATCAGAGGTCTATAGTATGTCTTCTGCAGTATAGCTTCAAGTGGAACTATGTTAGGAGATGTAACGATCCCTCTCTGGATAGTTAGTACTTGGCGATGGAGAATGATACTTCTCTTCCTGTCTTCTTCTTCCTCTGTCTTATGATAGCTCTAGGCCTCTGCCTACGTTACCGATAGTACAAGACCCTTGTCTTCTACCGGGAACTCCTATCGTAAGCTTTCTCTAACTCTTCTTCGTAAAGCGCCTTACTTGGCGTAACGATAATGTTGCAATAAGGATAAAGATCGTAAAGGTGTTTTATATTCGTTAAAGTAATAAGTAGGAAAAGTACTTAGAATAAAGCGTGAAGAACCTATCTTCCTCGGCCGCATCGGCCTCCTTATATAGTATTCTTCCCGCCTGTAGTCATGTGACCTAAAGTGGTCACATGTGCGAAACCAAATCATAACAAACTAGTCATGTGACCAAAGTGATCACATGCTCAAAAACCCATGACCTTATAGTGAGGTCATGTACAAAACTCATAAACCAATCATAACGCAATAAACAAGTCATATGACTCGACTGAGTCAGATGCGCGAAACCCATGACCTCATAATGAGGTCATGTGCAAAACATAAATCATATGCGCAAGGCTTACCTGCAAGGCATACTCGCAAGGCGTACTTGTCAAGCACACGTCCCATGACTCATACTTGAGCCATGTGCGAATGCATCACAAATCTCACACATAACAAATCATATGACCCTAATGAGTCATATATGTGAAACAATAATGTACCTGTGACTCATAACTATGCGTCACGTGAAAACCCTTTTCTCGCTAAGCCACATTCGTGACATTAGCTCCCCTCCTCCTAAGCCTGAGTCCCATCAGGCCTTTTCTCCCAGTTTCAATAGCTCCCGTCCTGCCGAGCGCATGGTCCTTCCCAGCTTGTGGAACCTTTTGTCTGCCGTCCTCCATCTGACCCTCACCGATTCCAGAGTCAGGTTCGGCATTTCGATGGTGTGCCGCTGATTGTCGTTAAGCTGTCTTAGCTCCGTGATCGTTTTGTCGTTTGCCGAAATTGTGGCCTCGGCTTGGCCCAGTTGTTCTCGGAGTCCCCGGATCTGCCTGTGTAGGCTCCTGACATCCGGTTCCGTGTCTGCAGAGGAGCTTTGGGCCCCTCCTTCCATGGACCGCGTCCTCGCGGCCCATGCCTTTCTGGCATCTTATCCTTCCAACTCTTTTCTGCTTCCATCCTTCTGCGCGTAGTATCCCGCAGATATTTTCTGTGCCCTGTGCATCCTGCACCCGTTTCTTAAGCATTGTTGCCAATGCTTTAGAATGTGGTCCGGGCATGGGCCACGCTTTCGACATTCCCTCGGGAACCATCCCAAGCCTTCTTTGTCGCCAAAGTGTGTTTGGCAACCGTCATCGTAGCATACCATCCATGACATGGCCTATGCTGTGCTTGTCTTTCACTTTCCTTGAGTTCTTCGTTGGTTGGCCCCATGAATGAGTATTCAGGGTTGGTGGGTGTAGTTTGGCGGGGGCTATCACCCCAGTCTTTGTGTTGCTGCAATGGCACGGGAGTATTTCCCTCACTTTTGTCTTGGTTGAACGTGATCGTCACCTGGGCCGGGCTTGTCTGGGTATCGCTGGTGGAAGGTTGAGATGGCATCTTGTGCGTTTTTGAAGTTGTGTGCGAAGTACCAAGTTTTATCGTATTCAGGAAAATATCCTGTCCACTTGGCTCGGCATTGGAGGTGACCGTGGAAGAAGAGGGAATCAACTATTTCGTCGCGCTCATATTCTGGTTCACCATCTAGTTCAATCGGAGGGGGAGGAATAAGTGTTTGGGAAGGAAACTTATTGTCATTGTGTAATTCGAGCAGTGAGATGTGGAATGTATTGTGTATTCGCATTGAGGGGGGAAGGTCAAGTTTATAAGCTCAGCTGCACACTTTTTCCAATATCCTGAAGGGTCTGATTTTCTTGTAGTCCAGTTTCTTTGATGGTCGTGTCGTATGGATATTGCGTGGTATTAGCCATACCATATCTCCCGGTTGTATGTTCCGATCCGGTCTTCGGTGCTTATCATATTGTTCTTTTTGCCGTTGTTGTGCTTGACTCATCTCGTATTGTGAGGTTTCGTGTAGTTTTCCCATATCCACTTTCTCCAGTATCATATCATTAATCGTCTGATATGTGGTCTGACTTTGTGGATGTTGTCCGTAATTTGCGAAGAATGGTGTGGTGCTGATCATTTCTTGCTTTCCATTGTTGTATGCGAATTCGGTCATCGATAACAGCTTGTACCAATCATCTTGTTGATAGTTGACGTAAGCCCTTAAATATTGTTCGAGTATCGCATTTACTCGTTCCGTTTGTCCATCCGTTTGTGGGTGGATCGCTGTGCTCATTCTGTTTTGTATTCCCATTTCTCCGGTTACCTTTTTCCATAATCCCGATGTGAATAGTGTTCCTCGATCGGTGATGATATTCTTGGGTAGGCCATGAAGTCGGAAAACATCTCTGAAGAAGGTTTGTATAAAATCCCTCGTGTTGATATCTTTTCTCACCGGAATGAAATGGCTCATTTTGGTCAGACGATCCATGACGACCAGGATGTTATCCCAATTCTCCGATGCTGGTAGGTCCGCGATGAAATCCATAGTAATTGTTTCCCATGGTTGTTCGGGAACTTCTTTTGATTTTAGTAATCCATATGGTGCGTGTTTAGCCGTTTTCGTCCTTTGGCATATGTCGCAGTTTTTGACATATTGTTTGACGTCTTCGTCCACTCCAGGCCAATAGAATGACCTCTTAATGAATTCCGTGGTTTCAGCCGTTCCTTCGTGTCCTGCCATTTGGATATCGTGATGTTGTCGTATGATATTTGTCCTTATCTCCTCTTCTTCCGGGATTCATTGTTTTCCGTCGTACCACATATTTCCATCCTTCCATTGGCATAAACACAGAGCAATTTCTTTCATCTCTTTTTTTCCTTCCTTCAAGGCTTCTCTTATTGCCTGAATTGTTTTGTCTTTCTCGTTTGCGTTCTCGATTCCTCTTTCCTCCCTTGATATGAATTGGATAACCTCCATTGCCGCAAAGTAGGTTTTTGGTAATATTGTTCGTGTTTTTTTTTTGATTCTTTCGTCTTCTTTTGTTTGTGGTTTGTCGCTTGCAATCCTTGTGAGAGCATCTGGTTTTCCACTCTCTTTGCCTGGTCGGTATTCGATTTTGAAGTTGTATTTGCTGAGGTGTTCCATCCAGTCTTATCTGGTGGTCGTTCAGTTCTTTGGTAGTCATGAACGGTACCAGGTTTTTGTGGTTGGTTAGAACTCGGACTGGATGGTCGTTGTTCGAAACATATCTTCTCCATTCTTTTAATGCTTAAACTATTGCTAATAGTTCTTTGTTTGCAACATCATAGTTGCACTCTGCGGGGCTCATTGTCTTGGATCGATAGGACACTGGCCTCTATTTTCCATCGTCGCATTGTTGCGATAGTATGCCTGAGCATACATATTTTGAGGAGTCCGTCTCGATCATTGTCTTTCGGTTTGGGTTGAAATGGACCAATATGGGTGCTGATGTTAGATGCGTTCGTATTGCATCATATGCTTTTTGTTCTGTTTCTCCCCATTCCCATTTCTTGTCTTTTTTCGTTAGGTTATAGAGTGGTTTTGCAAGCCTGCTAAATCCCTCTATGAACCTTCGATAAAAGTTGCAGAATCCCATAAAGCATTAAACATCTGTCTTGTTGTTTGGTTTGGCCCAATCCCATATGGCTGCTGTTTTAACAGGGTCGACCTTGACTCCACTTCGATTGATGATAAATCCCAGGTATTCTGTTTCTTCCTTACGGAATTCGCATTTTGTTGGTTTGATCTTCATTCCTGATCCTTGTATTGCCGCCATGATATTGCTGATATCTTCTTGGTATTGTTGTATGTTTTCCGAGTATATGAGTACATCGTCCAAGTATACGATGCAACATATGTCAAGGTATTTATTAAGTACCTTGTTGATCTATCTCTGGAATGAAGCCAGTGCGTTGGTTAGCCCGAAGGGCATAACCAAGTATTCAAACATTCCGTATCTTGAGGCGAATGTAGTCTTCCATTCGTCTCCTGCCTTGATGCGTATATTGTGGTATGCATCTTTGATGTCGAGTTTAGTGAAGTATTTTGCTGATCGTAGTCTGTCCAGTGCTTCCCCAATCAAGGGTAGTGGATATCGGTCCGTCTTGGTAACCGAATTGAGGGCTCTGTAGTCCACGCATAGTCTCATTTTTCCGTCTTTCTTTTTGACGAATAGTATTGAGGATCCTCCTGACGCGAAAGAGTCTCGGATCCATCCTCTCTTTAGGTTTTGCTCGATGTACTTCTTAAGTTCTTTGAGCTCTGCTTCCCCTAGGGGGTATAACTTCTTATAGGGAATCTCTTTTGTCTTTCCCGTTTTTTCGTCTTTGTCCAGCTGAATTTCGTGGTCGATTCCTGGTCTTCGAGGTGGTAGCTCCGTAGCTTCCTCTTCTTGGAATAGATTTGTGAATTGGTGATATTCTTTTGGAACCAATTCTTTCCATCCTTTTTTGCTTTGGTATTTCTTGTCCTGGATTGCTAGCTCTGTGCTGATGTTGATTTTTGCTAGAACCGCTTTTTCGTCTTCGTATGTCCATTTGAGAACTCCTGTTGTATATCCCCTTCGATAATATCGTCCAAAGGCTTGTGCTGTGATCTCTTTAATCTCAATTCTTTTTGTTGTATCGAGCTGGTTTTATTCCGTACTTCCAAATCCCTTGTTTCCTCTTATGGTTTCTTCAAGTTGATCTACTTCATGCAGATCCTCTTTGTTGATTTTTTCGATTATCAACTGTGCGATTCAATCGCCTTTCTGGACTTGGTAGTCCTCCTGAGCTAGGTTGGCCAGGACCACTTTGATTTCACCTGTATAGTTGACGTCGATCACCCCTGCCATGGTCATAAGTCGGTTTTTGACTGCTAGACCACTGCGGGGTGCTATTCGTCTATAGGTGCCTTCTGGGAGTCCAATGACTATTCCCGTCGCTATCATTGCCTGCCCATTGGCAGGTATCTTGATTCCTTCGTTGGCATATAGGTCGTATCCTGCTGCCCCTTTGGAACCCTTGGTAGGCACTTTTGCCTCTTGGTCTAGTCTTTGTATCCGGACTCTCTTGTCTTGCCGCATCTCGGCAAACTTTGCATGCAAAGTTTCTTCCTCTACTTCTCATATCGGTATTGAGTAGACCACAGGTGAACTGTTGAGACATTGTGTCGCACATAGTTCACTTGTAAAGGTCATCTTGTTCTCGTTCCAATCAATCGTCAGATTATGCTTCCGTAAACATGGCATCCCTAGGACTATCTCATGGTTCTTCAGATCTGCCACTTGAAAGGTTTCCGTTTCCCTATGGCTGTCAATGTCCATTGGTACTGTCGCTGTATGGGTTATAGGACCCATAGCGCTTGGTTTTCCATCCGCTAAGTAGACTTGTCTTGCTTTCTTCGCTTGTTTGGTGTGGAGGCCGTATTTGTCGCATATTTCTTTGTCGATGAAGTCTTCAGTGGCCCCCGAGTCGAGCATTGCATATATTGTTGTTTCTTCACTTTCTCTGTTGTATATCTTCGTTTTGATCATCACATGATCTCCATCTTCTTCTCCTCTTTGCGTGTGTAGTGCCGTGTAGTACTTCGCTAATTTGATGGGTTTTCCAGGTCCACATCTTGGGTCTCCCAGACCACCGTTTACTGGAGACCCTCGTCATTTTCCGCCGGTAAATCCTCTGCTATCATTTCGCGAATGTTGCTTCTTTTCTGATTTTGGAATCGATTATTTCCAGCAGCTCTGTTTCCCTGGTATCCGTTGTCCGGCCGGCTTCTGCATTCTCGTATCCAATGCCCTGCTTTTCCACACCTTAGGCATAGTTTCCCATTCATCCTTCTGGCGTATTCTTCCTTAGACAGATTCAGAGCAGGCCCTGCTCTTGACTTGTCTAATTCCATTGGTTCGCCTGGTGGTAATGCTCGACTTTCTCCTCTAGGTGCTTGCGGTTTGAAGGTCCCGTCCACATTCCTGGATGATTGGACCACTCCATGTGCTATAGTGTTTTCCGAGTTGCTCTGAACCATGTTTAATTTGCTTTCTTTGTCGATTGCCCATCTTGCAAATCGTTCGGCTGTCGTCTAGCGCAGGTCAGAGATTCCCCATGCCTCTCAGAGTCTCTCACTGCAGTTTCTCAGGAGGATGATATAGAGAGTCGCATCATCAAACTCGGCCTCATATTCCAACAGTCGACATTCGTTCCAATATGCTGACAATGTTTGTTTTCCTTGTTGGAGTTTTTCTAGCTTTCGTCTTGCTGTTTCTTTGACGTTGTGATCTCCAAATTGTTCAAAGAGTGTCGCCTTGAACTCTTCGTATGTGACCCATTCCCTCTACTTTCTTCCATCTTGGAAGGGCATGATCCATTGTCCCGAGAGTCCTCTGAGTAGAGATTCCACATATGGAATCTTAATTTCATCATGGTGATCTCCGTATCCCTTAACGGCAAAATATCCCTCGCATTGCGCTAAGAATATTCGTAGCTTATCTTCGGCTCCTTCGTATGTGTCAGGCTCCTTTGCTTTTGGTCGTTGGACATTTCCTTGCCCTGTATTTCGCATGGCTGCAAGAAATGCCTGAAACTGATTTTCAGTTATTCCAAGTATGCTGGTTCCTGGTGCCGAAGCGGCTGGGGCCAGTGGCCCAGGTACTGCGGATCCCGACATTCTCTCGGGTCATAGAGTTCCAGCAGGAGAGCTATCGACTGGTGATCCTTTCTCTGGGGTTACTGGGCTTGCTTCTCTTGAGGGTTCTGCTGAAACGTGATCTAGGGCATCGCTGAATCCTCCTAGATTAAGATTTTGATGGTCGATGTCAATATCTCCTTCCCTGTCTGGGTTGAAGGATGCCGTCTTGTATTGTTTGGCGTCGCACTAGGTGACGCTTTGTAATGTAACAATCCCTCTCTGGATAGTTAGTACTTGGCGATGGGGAACGATACTTCTCTTCCTGTCTTCTTCTTCCTCTGTCTTACAATAGCTCTAGGCCTCTGCCTACGTTAACCATAGTACAAGACCCTTGTCTTCTACCGGGAACGCCTATCGTAAGCTTTCTCTAACTCTTCTTCGTAAAGCGCCTTACTTGGCGTAATGATAATGTTGCAATAAGGATAAAGATCGTAAAGGTGTTTTATATTCGTTAAAGTAATAAGTAGGAAAAGTACTTAGAACAAAGCGTGAAGAACCTATCTTCCTCGGCCGCATCAGCCTCCTTATATAGTATTCTTCCCACCTTTAGTCATGTGACCTAAAGTGGTCACATGTGCGAAACCAAATCATAACAAACTAGTCATGTGACCAAAGTGATCACATGCTCAAAAACCCATGACCTTATAGCGAGGTCATGTACAAAACTCATAAACCAATCATAACGCAATAAACAAGTCATATGACTCGACTGAGTCATATGCGCGAAACCCATGACCTCACAATGAGGTCATGTGCAAAACATAAATCATATGCGCAAGGCTTACCTGCAAGGCATACTCGTAAGGCGTACTTATCAGGCGCACGTCCCATGACTCATACTTGAGCCATGTGCGAAAGCATCACAAATCCCACACATAACAAATCATATGACCCTAATGAGTCATATATGTGAAACAATAACGTACCTGTGACTCATAACTATGCGTCACATGAAAACCCTTTTCTCGCTAAGCCACATTCGTGACAGGTGGAGATAACCTGATAGAATCAGAATTGTCTAGGCTAATCAAGATTTGTTTCTGTAGATAGATATTATCTAGGAAGGCTTGAATTAAACTCGTTTCGTTTATGACTACTAAGAGTGAAGTAAAGTAGGTAAAGTAGAATAGAAGTGTGAAGATAATATTATATTGTTAAGATCTCTTCACCATTGCTTAATAATATCTAAAAGCTTGGGAGGCACTTCAATATTTATATTCTGCATCTGAGTGTTTGTGGACTACATCTATCTATTATACAACTATGTACCTCTCTGATTATAACTCTCAATATCAGGTATTCTTCAGGGGTGCGATTACCTGGAAACCCTGAAAATCACCACACCCTCTTCAGTGATCACAATATTGCTAACTAGGAACTCTACTACTTCTAATAGTAATTCCCCGATTATTAGAGTCCTTAGACTTATGGCCCAGTTCTCAAATCGAACTGAGTTGGCTCCAATTGTCCCTGTCATTGATGAAATGATCAGTTTTATCTGTGGGTTGTATCTGTAGAGGTAGTCATAATTGTAACCTGCCCAGGTCATCTGACTTCAAACTCTCATAACTTCGTATCCAACTAACAGATATTTTCCCGATAACTTCCTGCTAATTTGCAGGAAGCTATTCTACTAGATTGATAGATAATCTTATAGTCGGCATCCTTTGGTTGCTTTTGGTGATTCTGCAAAGTGGTGTATGTAACTTGTTTAAGTCGCCAACTTTGAAGCTCAATATCTCTTGATTTAACAGATAGATTCTTATCTAGTAGCTTTCCTCATGTAGAGGAGAAGTACCTCTATAGGATAGAATTATAATCTTTAGGTTGGAGGCCCTTGGGTGCCATACAGGAAGCCTTGCCCTTGCAAGTAGTATTAGTTGAAAATCACTTAACATCAGAAATAACTTTAATGACAACAGGAGTTGAACACATGACTTTCAGAAAGGACGTTATACGATATTTCCATTGAGCTATGGATATGTGGGTCCTATAAGTGGGCCTAAGAAGGATGTTGGAAACCAGAGATTCTGATTCCGAGTTGGATTATCCTACTTAGGGGAGTTTCCAGGTATTGGATTCTGGTATTCCAAACAGATTAGAGAGGCCAGGAATGAGTAGTGGTTCCTCTATAATGCAAGTTGAGGTTGGTTTTGATGATCTTGTTTTTGGCCCCCCAGAGAGCCCAACACACCAGTCACCAATTGGCTCTATAGTGGATTCTTATAATACCTTGAAGAGGACTGTGCAGACTGTAGGGCAGACCATGTACAGTAGTGGAGGTTGCATGCACATCGATTTCCCTCCTTTGTCCTCATGCCATGCCATTATCTTTCTGTTCCAGCTACAAGATATTTGAAGTACATTATATTCTTTTTACCTACGTAATTGCTAACTATTTTAGCATGGGCCATGGTGGGAATACCTAGTGTACTATCTGAGCAGGCTTTCTCTGTTACTAGTGATATCATTACAAAAAATGCAATGGTATAGTAGGTAGCACTATCAGATTGCTGATGCTAACCAAGGCCTAGCTTGGGCTACTGGAGGTGGAAACTTGGAAAGAGGTAGAGGAATCTCATGGAGAAGATAGGAATTACGAGGCAGACACAGAAGGAGATGGTGAGCTTGCCGAAGAATTGGACTTGGGAATAGTGGGAAGGTTCTTTGGCTAGTTGTATATATTTTCAAGCTGCTATATACAATTTATGGTTTTTTTTGCATGACAATAGCAGTGTGCAGAAGTGTCGTGGAGACCCTAGCAAATGTCTTGGCGGCTCGTGAACAACACTAATTGAGAGGGTATATACTGGAGAGGTTCAAGAAACATCGTTGATGGAGTAACCCCATCGTGGGTTTAGGGCATAGCAGGGAGAAGGGTTGCTGGGACTGGTATCTAGGGTTAGTGCGTTGTGTGGTGCACCGTGGATGACCACACAGATCTGTAGCTAGCTCGTTTCCTTTTCTTTCTCTCTAGATCATACGATCATTAAGAACACATCACCATTCACTAGTTTGAGTACAAACATATCTTCTTTTCCACTCTAGTCCCAGTTTCTTCATTCGACGTTAGCCTCATGGCAGCGTCCCAGTGGTGCTTGTATCGGCAGCTTCCATTGCGCACAACACGTCCTCCATTAATTGTTACCATTACTATGGAGTCAACACAAAGCAGTACCTCCTGGCTAGCTCGACTGGGGTCGTCGACAACGAATCCCGTCTTCATCTCTCTTTGAGAATCATCTGGGGAGTTTATATATAGGGGAGAATATATATTTTTCCTGGCTGGAAATCCTTGTATGATACCCAGTGTTCCTAACCATCCCGGGCACCATGGAGGCCCCGGCGGGCTATAACCCCTGGTGTCCCGGGCAGGGTGGGTAAGGACAGCAGGGCACGGCGTCCCTCTTTCATAAAGACGCCTGTCCTAGGTATTGACGCCCGGGCCCTGCGGTCTTAGTACGAATGGCATCTTCCCGTGGTCATCCGCAGGGCATGGCCATTACCTACAGGGCCCGGCCGTCACCTATATAACCCAGCCATTGCCTAAAGGTCCTGCCCGTCATCTATAGGAACCTAACACACCTCACATCCTGAGGAGCTTGCAGGGTCCGCCTGTACGTCCCGGGCATCCTTCTATGCACTGCCGTCCGTCCAGTCCGCACCCGAAGACGAACAGACTAGAAACTTGGGTTCACTGCTTGCACCGAGAATAGGCAAGAGGTGGCCAGGCTTATAGGCATCCCTACTTTATGACTAACAGATATCGTCCGCAATAAATTACTTTTTCCCATCACTCCCTTACTGTGCGTCAGCGCATGTGCATTCATGCCTAACTTTGTCCGCCTCTCTTCTCTCCCTAACCTCTGGTTCCGTCTTTCATTCGCCTTTCTTCCCCTCCCAACTATGCCCCCGACACGTCGTCTCCTAGCGCCTACCGCTAGCAAAAGCCCCATATGGTTACTAGTAGGATGATCTATGGTCGAGTAATCGTTAGTTACCTCTCACATTACGCACTGGGATCATACACTCTGTTCGCCAAATTGTCTTGTTGGTGCAACATTCTACCAAACTGTATGCCTTATGGGTTAGGCTTCAGCCGCTATCCTATGTCTATCGAGGGCTACATTGCTGTGCAACAATCAAATTCCGAAAATGACAGTACAGTACAGTACAGTACAGGAGTAACAGAGCCACCACAAACCACCTACTCGTGCCAAGGTTGTGGCTGGCAGCCACAACCTTGGGCACTCCTCCAGAGTGCCTGACAGTTCAACATGACTTTATAGCTCAACATGACTTTGTGGCTTACAATTGTAATTTTGTGGCTCAACACAACTTTGTGGCTGGTAGTAGTAATCTTGTCGCTCAATCCAGCCTTACAGATTAATCATGCTATCATTTCTTATCAATTCTTTACAGCTCCACAATGTCTTGATATTCAATACAAGAATACTAGTTTTCAGAATGTGGATTCTACTATATATCTCTTTCTATACCTTTGCTTTCTGTATAACTCTATTACAATCAACTTAGATAGTTCTCCTGAAAGGTCTGAATTGTATTGTATTATTTGGCTGACTTTATTTTCTTAATTTCCTTGCAGAATTGCCTACATTATTTTTTCTCCATTCTTACCATTGGCTTGACATTTTAAGTACTGTGCCACTGCTTTATTACCTACACTACTTCTAAATCCACTCATATTTTCACACATATTTTTGCTCCAGAATTGTAAATCATACTACTTCCTTGTATTTGTCAATAGCTGCTTACTTTGTTCTAGTATTACAAGCTTCTTGTATAACTGAAAAGTATTAGAAATTTTGTACTGTCAAACTTATAATAATATATTGAGTGACAATACTGTGATTAAGCCACAAGGTTGGATTGAGCCACAAAATTACTACTAGAAGCCACAAAGTCATGTTGAGCCACAAAATTACAATTGTAAGCCACAACCTTGGCACGAGTAGAGACGACGCCCACAAACCTCCTCACCCTGAGACAAATATTATGACCTTGATGAAACGGATCCTGACGACAGAGAACAATATAGGGTATGCAAAAACTGGCGCATTTTTGAGCCTGGATATTGAACGAAGGATAGACCTCCAACCAATTACCCACTACAGGCATTTAGTCTATTACACAGCTATTAAGACATCTTGGTATTGCCTAAAAAAGACAAGACATAATACTCACTGGTCGCCAAGCCATCCCTTTAGCACAAGGTCATAAACTGGATGAGGTAGATGTTCGGGTTTGGCGTGTCCGGGATCGGCGTGTCCGGGCGTGGTTGGGTCTGGGGTGTTTGGGATGCAAGACTACCGCGTGATCAATAATAATCTGAATGGGGGTGAGGACACGAAACTGGAATTACTCACGGGCTACAAGAAAGGTTAACAGAGATCCTGTTCTGACAGGGCCAGTAGCGATCGACCAGTTTCACTCACCATCTGTTGCTCAAATGGGTTTGAGGTGCGTAGCCAGTGGGAGAAGTAGAAGGAGGGAAGACGTTTACTAACGAGCTGTGACGCAAGATAAAACAAGCATTAGTTATAACCCAGAGGAGCGGGGATAGAGGTTTCCATACAAACTAAGAGGGGCAAGCAGCAATTGGTTAAGCTCCCGGAGAGGTAGTGTATGATTCGGAAAGCTTACCTCCTATTGAGAAAGGCAAGCGTGGGGTTAGCTCAGAATTACCATTACGGTTGTCAATTGCATACCATCTGTAACAGCGGGAGAAAGATATCAGTCAAGTAGAAACAAGAAGCGACTGGGTGTTTGTGGGTCCGCCTACCTCCTGAAGGAATCAAGAAGCTCGGTATCAACAATTCCCTCGCTCAAGAACCGCTGCTGATCCAGATCACTCGCCTCCTACACACAACACTCAGCGAGCTAGAAGTAAGAAATTGTCTCCCCATAGAATGGTGGTTAAACCTATCCACTTACTTTCTACAGCACTCGGCAAGCTAAAGGTCAGCAGGTTTCTCACCCAAGAACCGCGGTAAATCCTGTTCACTTACCTCCTGCACCACTCAGCGGGCCCGAGGTTAGCAAGTACCCAGTCATAGAACCCCAATCGATCTTGTTCGCTTACTAACTGCAAGGCTCGGCAAACCTAATGTCAGCAATTATCTCACATCAGAACCGTGGTTGATCCTGTTCACTTACATCCTACGACATTCAGGGGGCATGAGGTCGACAATTGTCTCCTGATAGAACTGTTGTTCGTCCTATTCACTTACTTCCTACAACACTCGGCAGGCTAGAGGCCAGGCTTCATAGATGACGGGGGGCACCGGCAGGCCTTCGGCATATGCCATGAGATTAGAAGATACTAAGTCAATGCTTAGCCGTTATGTAAAGATTCCGGCAAATATCTGAAGATACCGCCAGACGTCTGAAGATGCCTACAGATATCTGAAAATTCCCATCAGATGCATGAAGATACCTTAAGTTATATACAGATATTCGCTAGTATCCATGCAATATCTGAAGATATCTGCCGTCGGCTCAGCTCCGGGACACGCGAATAGAAATCAAAAAAGAAATATTCCCAGGTTTCCCAGCTCCGAGCGCAGTGCGGATGCTGAGAAATTTCCAAACACTCGATATATTCCTAAAGTGTGCGTATATCACACGTGAGCAAATATTATTCGGCTACGATTTCGTGCTATTTTCCATACATCAGTATCAGTACGAGTCCAGCGTTCCCAACCGTCCAGTACGGACGGGACGGACGGGGGTGCATAAGAGGATGCCCGGGACGGACGGGCATCTTGGCGTCCGTCCAGGCCACTGCCGGGCCCTGCGGGTGTTTCAAGATGGGGAATAGGCGAGATTCCTACAGGTGACTGCAGATGACGGCCGGGCCCTGCAGATGACGGTTGGGCCCTGCAGATGACAGTCGGGAGATCCCATTTGTAATAAGACTGCAGGGCCCGGGCGTCAACCCCTAGGACCGCCGTCTTTATGGGAGGCAGACGCCATGCCCTGCCGTCCTTGCCCAGGGCGGTTGGGAGCACTAAGTGCAACTGGAAAATGCTTAACCATTTTCGTTGTAGTCGCTCCTCCACTATATCCTTCTCTTAGTACTGTACCCTTCACCTTAATAATTCTGCATGGAAAACCATTTCTCCTCTTCTTGATTGCAATTCCTATGTTAGACACAACTATTTAGACAAGAATGTGACTGTATAGTGCGTGGGGATCTACACTAGGCGGCGCATAGAGCCGTCGTTCAACTCCTAGGATATGTGAAATGGTGTTGAAGGTAGAAATATCACATGTGGACGCATATACTCGTTTGCTGCTCAATCGATACCAATTTATACAAATGCCCCGGAAGCTCCCCAGAATTATAGCAGTCACATCAGATCACTCGGGAGCCTGCAGATATCTACAGTCTGGCCAAGCCAGGCCAGATGAGACCGGAAGCCGGACTGTTGCCGACAGTCCGGCCAGGTAGGCTCTTGGAAAAACCCAGCCGGCCCGGTTATGCTCAAGCCGGGCCGGACTGGCCGCTTGCGAACACTGCATACAGAACCATGGTTCGTCCTGTTCACTTATCTTCTACAATACTCAGCGAGCCAGAGGTCAACGATTGTCTCGTCCCAAAGCCGTGGTTAAACCTGTTTACTTACAAACTACAACACTCAGCGAGCTAGAGGTCAGCAATTGTCTCGACCCAGAACCGTGCTTGGTCCTGTTTTCTTACCGACTAAAACACTCGGCGAGCCTGGGGTTAGTAGTTATCTCGTCCCGGAACCGTGGTTGATCCGGTTCACTTACAAGCTACGACAATCAGCGGGTTAGGGGTCAGCAACCACCCCCCCACAGTACAGTGGTTTTTCGTGTTCACATATCATACCTCCTACAACAGTCGGCGGGTTAGAGGCCAGAAATTGCCTCCGCGCAGAACGTGGCTCGTCCTATTCACTTACCTTCTAAAAGCACTTAGCGAGCGAGAGGTCAGGACTTGACACATCCGTGAGCCGTGGTTAATCTTGTTCACTTACAAACCACAACACTCAGAAAGTCAGAGATTAGCAGTAATCTCTCCGAGAACAGTAGTAGATCCCATTCGCTTCCCTTCTGCAACATTCAGCAAGCCAGAAAGGTCAGCAATTGTCTCAAAGAGTCAAAGAACCTTAGTTAATCCTGATCACTTACCTCCTACAACACTCAGTGAGACTGAGGTTAGCAATTGCCTCCCCATAGAACGGTGGTTCGTCCTGTTCACTTACCTCCTACAAAACTTCGCGAGCCTGAGGTTAGCAAATACCTCGTCCCAGAACCGTGATTGGCCCCGCTCGCTTACGAACTGCAAAACTCAGCAAGTCGGAAGCAATTGTCTCCCCGCTGAACCATGGTTTTCCCTGCTCACTTACTCTCTACAGGACTCAGAGAGTCAGAAGTCAGCAATTGCCTCTCCTAGAAACCGGGACTGATCTTATTCACTCACTTCCTACAACACTCAGCGAGCTAGAGGTCAGGAATTGCCCCCCCCCGTGATCAGTTGTTGATCATGTTCACTTACCTCCTAAACACTCAGCAAGTCAGAGGTCAGCAATTATCTTGTGACTCTTGTCCCAGAACTGCACTTGATTCTGCTCACTTACCCTCTACAACACCCAGCAAACAAGAGGTCTGCAATTATCTCTCCAAAGGACCTCAGCTGATCCTGCACACTTACCTCCTACATTTAGCGAGATTGAGGTTAGAAATTTTCTCCTAGAAAAGATGGTTTGTCCTGTTCGCCTACTAACTACGACACTCGGCGAACCTGGAGTTAGCAATTACCCCGTCCCGAGCTGTGGCTGATCCGGTTCACTTACTTCCTACAACAGTTGGCAATCCAGAGGCCGGTAATTGTCTCCTCACAGAACCGTGGTTTGTCCTGCTCACTTACCTTCTATAACACTCAGTAAGCTAGAGGTCACCTAACGTCCCACCCGAGACTTATGATTGGCCCTGTTCACCTACCCACTAGAACGCTCCGTGAGAGGGGTCAGAAATTGTCTCCCCATAGAACGGTAGTTCGTCCTATTCACTTACCTTCTATAACACTCCGCGAGTTAGAGGTCAGCAATGGCCTCGCCCGAGAGCTGTGGTTTATCCCATTCACTTACTGCCTACAACACACAGCGAGACAGAGGTCGGAAATTCTCTGATCCCAGACCCAGGGTTGGTATTGTTCACTTACATCCTACAGCACTCGGCGAGCTTATGATCAGCAATTGTCCCCCAGCCGAACCGTGGCTCGTCCTGTAAACTTACTTCCTACAACACTCAGCGAGCTAGAGGCCACGGATTGTCTCGCCCGCGATCCGTTGCTGATCCTGTCCACTTACCTCCTAAAACACTCAGCAAGTCGGAGGTCAGCAATTATCTCGTCCCAAAACTGTGATCAATCCTGTTGACTCACTTGCTACAACACTCAGCGAGCCAAAGGTCAGCAATTGCCTCGTCCCAGAACTAGCCTAATCCTACTGACTCGCTTGCTACGAAACACGGTGGGCCAAGGGTCAGCAATTGTCTCCAGTGACCCAGACCGTCCAGGGCACCTTACAGGGCCCTGGCGGGCTGTAGTCCTGGGCGTCTCGGGCAGGGTGGGTGAGGACGGTAGGGCATGGCGTCCTTCTTTCATAAAGACGGCGGTCCAAAGAGTTGACGCCCGGGCCCATC
This sequence comes from Tuber melanosporum, assembly GCF_000151645.1. Lineage (NCBI taxonomy): Eukaryota > Fungi > Ascomycota > Pezizomycetes > Pezizales > Tuberaceae > Tuber > Tuber melanosporum. The sequence continues at coordinate 887,936 of NW_003298919.1, forward strand.
CGTCCATCCCGGGCAGTGGTCTGGACGGACGCCAAGATGCCCGTCCGTCCTGGGCATCCATCCCATGCACTGCCGTCCGTCCGGTCCGCACCCAAGGACGGACGGACTGGACGCTTGGTTCACTGACTGTGTCTCCCCGCAGAACTCTGTTGGTCCTGTTTACTTACGCCCCATAGTACTCAATGAGAGAGAGTTCAGCAGTTGTCTTGCAGCTCAAACCCGCTCCACAGTGTTACGTACGAGCTATAGCGTCCCGCATTTCTTTGATTAGCTGTCACCTTAGATGCCTGAACTGGTTAGCGCGCTCCCTACCTCGTGTCTCCCCGCAAACCAGCAAGCCTATTCTGTTATCCGTTGCTACTGGAAATCCTAGCTTACGCTCTGCGCTCATTGGCCAATCTCCGGTTAGTCACCACAGTTACCCAGCATCCCCAATGCAGTTTGCTTACTTTCTATAGTTCCCAAGCCTCTAGCATCAGCAACATGATAGAGGAAGGAGAAGCGATCATGAATCTCTACTTGCCTTCTGCAACCCAAAACGTACTCTGAATCAGTCCTAGATCCTCCTGGGACAGCAAATTCACATACCGTTTGTGCATAAAAGCCAATACATGGTGCCATGCACCATTTACTTCAAACCAAGTGGCATCTTCACATTCAAGATGTTATACCCTTTCCCACCATATAGACCTTGACGTTCCCCCGCGGTGGAATTCTGGTCATATCCACGTCTTTCCGGATAGCGGCTATGTTCAATGCAGTACCATATAGTTCGGATCGAGCATTGATGTCCCTTCCCCCGTCCAAAAGTCGCTCGACTATTGCCCCCTGCCCAAGTCATAATGCTACCATCAAATGTGTCCAATCTTGTGGGATTACACCCCACCGCCAGGTGTTGAACCAGTACACCCCAAACCATGCCAGAAAGCGTTTTGATCTAGTTTCACAAACGGGTCGTGTAAACCCGAACAATCCGATCCCCTGATCCTGCGAATTTCGAAAGTGGTCAGCCCAGTGTCTAGCCGGGTAATCAAGAAAGGCATATTTCTGGAGATAATTATCAACTGGCCCCCGCTTGGCCCTGTAGGTATCCAAAACTAATGGCTCGTTTCCGAACTCCTCAAGTGAAAGATACTTGATACAAATACCAGCCATCACAAAGTTAAAACCCTTAGGACATAGGGGATATACCAGTTTCCCTGGCCAGGAAAAGATCCCCTAATTAGGAACTCCCTTGCAGTTTGATGAACCAAGTAGATCTACGAATCAATAACGCGCCTGAAAAACCCGCACAAATTTTTCACTATCTTTCCGCATCCAACAGGATCCCCGAGGTTCTTGATTGAGTTGCGCTTCCGCTTGATTCTGAATGCGACGTTCATTTCCCGAAGTGTAAGAGGCCTTGTAGCTGCCACCACTATATTCAAGATTTTCCGGGCTTTGTCCGTGTGTGCTTTTATTTAAAATCTTGGTGTATAATGCGGCTAGATCATACGGCGTGGTGGAGACAATATTAATCAACTCCTCCCTCGAGCCATCCTCACTATCCTTCAAAATCTCGAGGACCAGAGAAACCCGAAGGAATGTCCGATCAGCAGAAGCTTCGAGAAGATTTCGCAAATATCCCAGCGCCCCAGGTTATCCCCAGTGTAACTCTAGGTCATCAATCACCTCATCAACGACGCGAGTAACGTCGGTAGTAATAGCACCGATTTCATCCTCCCATTTCAGCCTAATGGTCGCTGTGCGTGAGCCAATTCCCCTCTATATTTTGTGGGACAGGCAACCCGTAACCAGGAATTCCAAAGGTGCACCGGATGTTTACTGCGATCCGGGGAGACAGGTTATATGGCGGATAAGCGGAGCTGGGAGTTCTTCCCCACACTCGCCCAAGGCACCTACCACACAAATTACATCACCGCACTTCCCTTCTGCTACTGCCTTAACTAAAATACCCCACAATGTATCCACCTCCTCCACAAACCTCTTGCCTTTAGCCCTAAAGACTTCCTTGGCATATATGTAGAGGGTCTTTCGCTGCACAAATAGCTGATGCAGTATGGCGCAAAGGGCAAACGTCTGTCCATCGCTGTCGCCCTTGAAAAAGAAATAGCAACCGATGGCTTCCGTTCGCATTTTTAAATGGCTTACGAGGAGTAAGGCGATGACATATTTTCCGCAACCCGGGTCCGCCGGTAGTCAAAGGACACTAGATGTCTTTTCCCCAACCAGTCCTTATACTTTGGGTGCGCGGTAACCCAGGTGCATGTCCCCTCAACGGACTCACGAATACGACTTCGGTGCGACTCGTACGCAGACGTGTATAGGCATTGCAAAATTTCGGTGCACTTGTCGGGCGTGTTCGTAACCCCCCGGTTATTGTAAATGTGGGTGGTGTTACCAGAGTTGGTGGTGTTGCAGGAGACGGAGTTGCCGCTGTAATCGCCCAGGATAATTCTGTTGGCCATAGAGTTAGAACTATTGCTACCGACACTCATGATTAGAAGCACCAATATATGACAGGAACGTTCACGGAGTTATAATACCCTGGAGGCGAGGAATGGCCCTCCAAAGAAATGTTTGATTGTTGCCTGTCTATATTATCGATGGATGTGTAAGTTGCGAGAGGTCGTGTATTGGTTCTCGTAGAGATAATTCTCAAGGAGGTATGGAAGAAACAGAAGGGTTGGGGATCATGGAGACTATCATACCCCCCCACCAGAGCGCAAAAACAGCCTTGCGAAACCCCCACAACACAACCATCCCTGTCACAATATCACCACATCGCAAGATCACCTATCACTCGCTATCAGAATATCGGCAGAAGGCACCACATCAGCACAAGATAGATTCAATTTGACGGGTTAATAGAATTGAGAATAAGTTAATGTGATCCAATACATCTATAGGATAAGGTGTGATGAAAGCGCTAACACATCTCCGGGCGTGCTTGTGCCTCTGAGCCCGGAGATTACAGTAACTTGAGCAGCCTGCAGGGCACTCTGAATTAAAATGGCTTTTATGGTGCCTGCCCCGCCGTGCGAAGCTTTTTATCCTATCGGCAGATACCGTGGATCTTCCCACCCCTCTTTCTATGCGAGTGTTTGTGGCGCCTGCCCATATCCCACAGCACCCGGGCTCCTACGAACAATAAATTTCAATTTGTGCGAATACAAATGCCGCTGTTGTTACCCCCAAGGCGCCATAGCTGGGTCCTGTCCCGAGTTGTGTCGTTATGGGATAGGTTTTTTCGACCCCAATGTGTATGCAAAGTCCAGAAGTAGTTCATTCGCCTGGTGATCGCTTGGTGGCCGCCTGAAGAGTGGTGTTTACCGAGATATGTTTTGGCATGTTGTAGAGGATGGGCTTTGAGAAGGGAATCTTCATTAACCCGAGACTTGTTCGATGAGAGCCTGTGAACGTTTTCGCAGCGATTTCTGATTTCTGATTATTTGATTTTTGGAGATTCCTCTTGTTGAAGTCGACCCATCAGTTTGCTACCAGGTGGTACAATTCGTGGGGGGTGCCAAAAAGGGTATCATAACCAGGGCGGGCTGGTAACGGCCCAAACTATTGGAGTATCATACGGTACTGGTACATTGGCATGGGATATCATACGGTGGTCAAGGTTTAAAAAAGCGCCAAGCCAGGCCACTTCCCATTTCACAAAATTGTGAGAACACGCGCCAAGACCAATGTACTAGTATCCGACCACAGTACTTCACAATTCTCCCACTAGTTTAGATATGGTGCTTGTGTATAGAGTTCTAAAGGGTCGGAAAGCAAAATCCAGGGAATTTTTTCACATACAGATGAAGATTTGGTCTGGATCGCTCCACTGGATCAGTGGTTGGGAGGTCGAACAAGATTGTCCTCGGCGGAAACTCCTTGCTGCTCGCCCTTTTTGGCCCAATCCTCGTACAGCTATAGTCCCCATACGCTTCCTTACACCCCAAGAGCGATACCTATCGACAGGAGAACGGCAAAAGCCTTTTCGACTTCGATAACTGCCTTCAGATACAGCTTCTAGGGACATTGTAAGCTTTTATCACAATTTTTTTTTCCTGAATAATAAGAATGAGAGGATCAGCAGAACGTTCATAGGGCTGGCAGTGCTCCGCTATCAGCAAGGTCCAAATCGCTTAAAACCTTCCCCTCAAACAGGCCTAAACCTAAGATTAGATGGCACAATCGAAACCCACGATATTAAGAAACAGAAGCCATGGAAAGGTATCATAGACAGGATCAGCAGAGCTCCGCTCCAGCGGTTCGATTTTGAAAGCTAATTGGAAACTGACGAGGAGTATTGGGGAACTTCCCGCAGGAATCCTGCAAATCTTCTAAAACCTATACTGTATGATACTCCTTCCCCCCGGGTTTAGTCCAGAAAGGTGAACACAATTGGTCAACTGACAATTCCCCACACACCAGGCCTTTTTTTCCCTTCTTTTTCTCAACACACAAACGGAAAACTGGTAAAATACTGCGGGATGCGATCCCACAAAAGAGTTACCTTCTACTTGGGTCTATGATATCTTATCTGTGTAATTTCGTTCCACTGCAATGATCACAATCCAGAAGTTTAGGAACACCTTTTTTTTTCGGCGGTGATAGTCTTTAGTCCAGATCTTCGACCTATTGTCCCGAACCCCTACAGGAAAGCATCCCGTTATTCCCAGGCATGTGTAGACATTCGGCTTGGGAAAATAGGCGAGTGAGGCCGCATGACTTGATGTGAGTGAGTGCAGTAGTGCTTCATTACTCTCTTAAGGGTCTACCCAAGTATGATGACGTAATAGCTTTCTGTTTTCCGTTAATCAACATTGTTCGTTGACTTTTTCACGCGCACTAGAAGCTCTTTCTTCCAGGGAGTTGTCTTGATTTCTACTCTCTGGTCACTCTTCGGACAAACAAGCGTCCTTATATACATGAATCCCTAACACTCTGACGCTCCTTCTCCTTCCTTTCTCATCATTGCTCTCCCTTTAATAACACTGACTGCGCTCCCTCTCTTTTCATCTCATCTCTCCAAGGCTCTTCACTACTGTTCCCTTCCCTTTCCTTTCACCTTCTCTTCTCCTGTCTTTTCCATACCCTGCCTTCTCTTCTCTCCTCCATGCTACCGTGACCCTCTTAGACTTGTAAATTCTTCTTATTTTCTCTCTGTGCGAAAGATAAGCAATTCAGATTATATGCAGCTAGTTCTCCATACTCCCCGGTCAAGCCACCGAGCCCCGGTTATTTACAAAATATTTAACACTACCAGGTGTCATTCACAGAATAGCAACAGCACACATGTCCCTGGCGATTTCTTCGCACCACAAGTCCCGGTTCGGATAATTCCTATGTTCCACTATGGTTAAGAGTTCAGGTGATTGACGCCGTGTTTTGCACAGGTATTGGTACTTGTACGGGATAGGTCCAGGTGGGTTGTGTGACCCCGATGTAATGCCCCTTGGGCGGTATGCTGTGTCATCAACCTTTTGGATACTATCGAATACCTAAATGGACTTAGGCCGCGATTGCAGGACCCCCAGTAGGGATTTGGAAAAAAATCTGGACCTTGGAACAAAAAGTCTAGACCGCAAGCTATTCCTACAGAAAAGAGAAGTTTTTTAAATCCCTATATTTCGATCATTGCTGTATAACGAAATCACACATGAGGCCTAATAAATATATCATAAGTAGGAAATCTTTTTTCACCGGATCGCATCCCAGGGTCGTTTGTCGGTCCTGGATCCCGTGCATCATATCGAGAATACAGGCCTAATGTGTCAGTAATCGTTTTGTTGGGGCTTGTTAACCAATGGCATATCATAAAAGTCCCCAGATTTCTCAAACCTAAGGCCGAGGGGAAGGGATACTGTATCATAGGTCAGATCTCAGAAAATTTAGAATCTTGGCCCTATTCGGCAGTTACCAATAATAACATATCGGGATATTCTTGAAAACAAGATGTTTCCCTGATTCCCTAGATTTCAACGTAAAAAAAACTAAAAATTTTCCCAAGTCCGCTTCGAACGCCTTTCACCATATGCCTTTAGGCGACCCTTTTTATTTTGTGCTGTTGGTTGCAATTTATTTAAGTGATTGGATTCCAGAATCCTATGGGAAGTCCGCCATTATGGGTGATGCGCACTAGAGATTCATTGGTCATGCTTGACGTGTGTAGCCATATGAAGGGAATATTGGTATTTACCAACCTTGACTCCTCCTTCCATGACGTAAAAAATGTCAGGCCAGCCCCCCACTCTACCTACGCACATTGGCTTCATCATATTCGGCTCCTTGCTATCTTTGGTGGGTCGGAAACGAGTGACAGCAAGTTCACCTCATTTATTTACCCTTTACCCCCGAGACTGCACTCTAGAAATCTCTTGTTATCAACAGCAGATACCCCTGACACTTGAACTGCAGCGCTGTGCCACTAATAGGGTCCTCCTCGTGCCCTCTAGTGTCGGTGTTTTCTCCTCTATGCACTGGTTCACCTTTCTCACCTGCGTGCGTTTTGCGGGCAGTCCCAGCCCTCCAGAGTTTTGGTGGGCGGTGGGTGCCCGCTTCTGGCCAGCAGGTAATAAAGAGCAATTCCCGGCCCTGATGATAATGCAGCTATCATACCTTACCAAATGATTCAGGTATGGTTTTGGTTCGTTCAAGGGCAGCACCGTATAGAGAGGGGACCACAAACGCTTGGCAGATGCCTCTTGGCTGCGTCACGAAAGCTGTCAGCACAAACAGTAGTAATGCGCACACAGGCTATATACGTATCCTATAAGTCAGCGCCCGAACACAGATATAATTCACATCACAATTGCCGGTACCCGTAGGTATCATACCCATAGACCGTTAGTGATGCCTTTGTATGCTCCTGTTTAAAAAGCCTCATAATTACACTTGTCTACATATGCACCTATGACTGCCCCCCCAGTTGGCACCAATATGCCATGGCAGCCATAGCCACACCTTTGAGCCAATGCGATTTAAACCCTTTCCCGCTGGGATTGTGTTCATAGCACTGAGGAAAGGCCAGCAGGTTACTAGCTGGAGAACCTTCACCCACAAGAACACATTCAAGTCGCACAAAAAAAAGGTATCATAATACAAATGCAAAACCCTGAGCCTAACTATAAAAGCCAGGGCAAGCTTACCCCTCAGCTCCCATCCGCCAAGAAATGCTGGAGGTCATGCACCATGGCCGGAAATCGGAAGGCGAAGTAATAGGAAAAATATATGGAGTGGCGGTATTGATGAACGAAAGGGAGGGAGTTCCTTGCCTAAGTATTTACTTCGTCTATAGATGCGCCCGATGATATTCCAGTTGTAGCAATCAGTAGCATCTGTATGCATCAATATGACTCTTGCTACTTCCCAGATCCTGATGCCTAGTGGATGGCCGGATATATTCGCACCTTCCATCACAATGCCATTGAGGTGATACTTCCGTGAAAGAAGCCAGACACCAAACGAGTGATATTATGTGAACACCAAATGATGGTTCACACGGAGGGAAAATGCACAGGACTGCGCACCTGAGATATTGCATACCACCAAAATTTGACCTTTTTTCTTGGATATGGGTGGTATGCAATAGCAGTTCTTTCTAGAAACACTTCGACACTGCGGCGCACAAGTAAGCGGCAGCATGAAATTTTAAGTCAAGGCGGCAGTCGTGTGGCACAAGCAACAGGCCCCGATTCCAAGCAAAGCGCTATGTCGTGCGTGCGTGTGCGCGGTTCCCGAGCCACGCGTGCACATAACCTTAACGCAAGCACAGTTTTGCGGGAAAGCAGGGGGAAGCAGCACTAGGATGAAAAAAAAAAAAAAAAATCCCACTTCTTCTTTCCTTCCTGCATGTTAACGTTGGCACAGAATTCTGAAGCCTTATAGCTGTTCTAGATGTTAAGTGGGATTTTTTTGCAGTTGGATTGGAAAATAGAAGATGATGTGGAAACAGATGGGGGGTGCTTGGAGTGATATACGGGGGAAGTCCAGACTATTGAAATTATCCGGTTGATGTTACATAGTATTATCACTGATGGACAATTTTCGGAATCCATGTGCTGATTATGATGAAAGCCCTCCATAGTTTGGTCAGCTGACGTGATCGAATGAATTACGGTTCGGGGCGACGATTTGGCCAGGTTCGAGGGTTGATGGGCTTGGACATGATGCGCTTGAGAAATTGGAGGGCAGCAATCGAGCGTGAGAATCATTAGCCGTTTAGACCGTTCTCTTAGAGCTAGTCTATTCATTTCCCTTGTTGCAGGCAAAAGGCATGAAATATATTAGGCATAGTTCGTGTGTTGGCTAGGGCCTGAAAAGGACAGCTACGGTATTCATGGGAAACAACAGAAAAAGGCAACAGTTTTTCTTTCTTGTTCCCGCCAAGAATCAAATCTCACACGATAGCTTCCCCCGAGCCTCAAAAAGGTTGTGAGTGCAAAGTTCATAATTTCTAAATCGGGTTAGGCTGACCGACGGAATTTTCTCGTTCGCCGTTATTTTTTGCCCACCCTACTCGCTTCCAACCCCTTCGTTTCATGTGTCAACATCCTCCGTCTCTCCCCAGCCCATTCTCTCTTTCCCTCTTTCCCTCTTCGTCGTCTCTCCCTCTTTCACTCCACCTCTTTCTTCCTCGTCGTCCTTCTTCCTCCCCTCTTCCCGGTTGTTGTTGTTCCAGTTGTCTAGTCTAGCCTCCATCCCCCACCATCCCCACCGCCCCCCCGCCTCGTTAGCGCGCCTTGCTTGTCCTCTCCTGTCCCGCGACCCGGCTCCCTGTTCTATTCTGTTGGCTCTGTCACCTTTATCCGTGGTGTTTAACTACTCTCCGGCGAAAGGTTTCGAGCTTGATATCTTTTTTGATTCTTACCTTTTTTTACTGCTGCCTATTGTGGGAATCTCTGCCGTGAATCTTATCGCTAGAATCTTCTACCCAATCGGACCAACCCAACGAACTAGCCAACAATCACGACAACAACAACCGACCGTCCCCGAAGAAGCCAGGAAACTCGAAGGCATAGGAAACGACCGTGGAACCGAACGAAAGAGTTTTTTTTCTTCTCTCCTTCCTTGAATCAGAATAAAGAGTAGCCTCACAACTCACTCATGACCCATCGTTTATCCTCCCATTCACTTGTGAGGATCATCATGGCCGCTACCGGAGTGACTACTCAATTTGCCTGTAAGTCGCTCCCTTGTTGACGCGGGGCAAGTGCGAAAGCGGATGAAATGTTCGATATCTGCACTTTGGGGATGGACATCTTGTTTTCTGCTGTGCCGTTGAACAAGGCTCTACTCTATACCAGTACTTTAAAGGCTAACGTTTGATTGACGGGAACGTGCAGATCGTACACAAAAAACTATCGGCTTGATTGATGGCCACCCTCAATACTCGCATCAACCCGGATTCAACAAGTAAGCTTTCGGATCGTTCTGGTTTGCTCGCTTGTACATGCGGTTCTTCGTTTAGGTTGCCTAACATCATATCTGTCTTGCAGGCCTGAAACGAACAATAGATGCTGCACCTATAGCCCCGATGGAAGATATTTTTCTTGGGCTTGTAATGAAGAGTATGCTCTTGTCCTCATCTGAAACTGTCCCTGCATTTTGCCTTTATCTATAGCTGACTTTCGGCTCTCCAGCGTGAAGATTGCCAACCCAAATACTGGAGAAATTGTCACTACTCTGCCAGCACAAAATGTGCATGAAATTGGATTCTCTCCTCGTGGTAGCTACATCATCACATGGGAACGACCCAGTACGTTCAACCCATCCAGGTGCCAAGAGATGGAGCTGACTCACTTCTAGCCAAGCAGGAGGACGGCAGCGCTTCGAAGAATTTGAGAGTTTGGAAAACTGAGACGGCTGAACACGTTGTAGCATTCGTGCAGAAATCTCAGTCTGGGTGGAACCTCCAGTACACGTATGACGAAAAGTATTGTGCGCGGGTAGTTACGAATACTGTGCAGTTCTTTGAGTCTACGAATATGAATGAGGTCTGGAAGATTCTTCGTGTGGAGGGGGTCACCGAGGTTGCGCTTAGTCCGGGGAAGAACTATTCGGTGGCAGCGTTCGTCCCGGAGCGGAAGGTAAATTTTTAATTGCCCCAATCTCCCTTGACCCGTGACTATCACTAACTTGCATTGGCTCTAGGGTAATCCGGCAGTTGTCAAGATTTTCCAAGTCCCTAATTTCGATGACGTTCTGTCGCAGAAGAGCTTTTACAAGGCTGACAGGGTGCAACTCAAGTGGAATGCCTTGGGCACTAGTGTCTTGGTATTTTCTCAAACCGACGCCGACAAGACTGGGAAAAGTTATTATGGGGAGACCAATCTTTACCTGATTACTGTGGCTGGAAATTATGACTGCCGTGTTTCACTTGGTATGTGCCCTCTAAAGCTTCTCAAGTGCTTTGCTAATGGCAATTTTTATTTTTACAGATAAGGAAGGTCCCATTCACGATGTCGCGTGGTCAACTGATTCAAAGGAGTTTGGTGTTGTGTATGGATTTATGCCGGCAAAAACCACAATCTTCGATGCGCGGGCCAATATCATCCACCAATTACCGGCCGGTCCGAGAAACACAATTCTTTTTTCTCCTCATGCCAGATTGGTGCTGGTTGCAGGATTCGGGAATTTGCAAGGCTCGATGGATATCTATGACAGGCAAGCGGGGATGAAGAAAATTTGCACTATTGAAGCATCTAACGCGAGTGTCTGTGAATGGAGCCCGGACGGCCGCCATATCCTCACCGCCACGACAAGTCCGAGATTGAGGGTGGACAATGGAGTCAAGATTTGGCATTATACCGGGGGATTGATGTACAACATTGATTTGGATGAATTGTACCATGTGACTTGGCTTCCCCAGAGTGCCTCCATGCATCCTTTGCCGAGTCCGCTTCCCCCGGCGCCCACGCCTCACGAATCAGCTTTAACTCACGTTGCAACGACGACTCCTAAAAAACCAGCCGGCGCTTATAGGCCGCCCCATGCCCGTAACACGGCAACCCCTCTTCATTTTAAACGTGAGGATGAAGGTGGAGCGGCCCATATTTACGCCAATGGTTCTGGGGCTGGAAGTGGCAGTGGGTCTAACGGATTGTTTAGTGGTAAGGGTCGAAGGAGAGAAGTTCCTGGAGCAGCACCGGCAGAGAAGCTAGTTCCAGGAGCTGCTCCTGGTGGCGGTGTCTCTCTGGCCGGAACTGGTGCTGGTGCCGATGAAGAAAACCTGAGCCGAGCGGCGGTGAAGAACAAGAAGAAACGTGAAGCCGCCAAGAAGGCTAAGGCTGAGCAGCAACAAGCCGCCAATGCTGCTGGAAATGGAATTCCGCAGGGACCTCAACCCGATAGAGAAGGCCGCGAGGGTAATGGGAGAAATCCCCATCAACACCACACCAGGAGCAAGTCCAGGAACAATCAACAAAACGAAGGCCATCGCAGATCTAAGAGCAAGACTGGTGGAGAGAATCAGAATCACCATGGCCGGCACCATTCCGAGCATCAGCAACTTCATATCAGGACTGGTGCTGATAGTCTTGCTCCCCCGATTGACCCGTCGACACCCCAGAAACGCCAGACGGACCTCGAGGCCGAACCTCAGACACCTGATGGAACACCAAGTACCCAGGATAAGAAGCTTAGAGGGTTGCATAAGAAGCTTCGTGCCATCGAGGATCTCAAGCAGAGGCTTGCAAACGGTGAAAAGTTGGAAGATACACAGCTCAGGAAGATCAGAACCGAGGAACAGGTTAGGAAGGAGTTGAATGGCCTCGCTTAACATTTCTTTTTGCTTTGGGTAGGCAATTTCTGGTTTTTTAGGGGGGCATCATACGTTTGTGTATAACTATCCAATTGTATGAGAAAATAGCCTGCTGTTGTTTTGTCTTTTTTTGCATAACACGGGACTGGCGGGGTTTGCATTAAATACAGTGGACATGGATCGGGCTGTGTGGTGGTTGCCTGTGGCTGGTTTGAGATTGTTCGATAAAGCTGATGTTAAAAACAAAAATTGCGCTAGGAGATACTGTGTCTGATGTGCCTTTCAATTGAACGTGATTTCTAAATGTCGAGTGTTTGTGATGTAAATTCTGATTTTCACTCGTCGTTTTGGCACCGGACTCCTAGTGTATGTACAATCTGTGGATATTATTTGGACATAGCAGCAAACATTGTGCGAGATAATATATCCAAGCTTTGAGCGCAGTGCCAACCTACCATCAGAATTGAAATTAGGTGCTCGTACATCGCACACCGTGCCTGTGCCCCGTGCACCAGTGGAGGGATAGTCTAGCCCTACCAGCAGACAAGACACTGGCAACATGCAAGTTCATGCTGCAAACGACTTTATTACATAAGCGTACAAAAGTGGGGGTTCTTTCTGTCAGCGAGTCTCTCTTCAGCCAAATTATCACGTGCTCCAGCCTTGATGGACAACTCGTTGAATTATGATACTTGGGGGTACCGTACCGACCGCGACCAAGTCAGCAAGAAAAGCTATGATACCATCCACCATTCGGTGAGGGAAGGCCGTTCGGGATGTGCAAATGCAACGCACCGCCAAAATGAGTTCAACAGTACTACAGTACTCCTCAGAGATTTGGCCAGTTTGCTTCCATTCCGAGCAAGATTTGTGTGATGCCGGAGAGCGCTTGGGTTTCCCCCGAGCTATTCGTGGCGGCGGTACACTCGAGCTTTCCCCTTCCTTCCTTCTTTGTGGTCATATAAAAGTGCTGTGTACAGTACCCAACGGTGAGAGGCAGCAGGGGCTCATACGGGTGTCTTTGGGAAAGGGCGCTCGGAAGCCCTGTCCGGCTAGCTATCATACTGTACAGGTACTCGAGTACTAGTACTGTACTGTACCCGTGGCTGACCACCCCTTGCCCACCATAATAAGAGCTGTGCGACCCCCAGCCTGTGACGACGAGGGCGCTTCTTGAAAATGGAGGTGAGAAAGATCAGGCGGTAGTAGCGATTGATTTACCAGGGCCCACTCGGAGGTCTTGAGAAGCAGCAGCCTACGGTATTCAATCATACACTTGTTCGTGACTTTCTTACTCCTCCTCACGCGTTGTGAATTACCTTGTCTTTTTCCTGCGAGCTGCATTGCACGTAGACAATATGTAGACCATCATACCAAAAAAGCACACAATTCATTTCTGGTTATGGTACCAGGATATCAATAATGCTTGAGAACCTTGGGGGGGGGGTGTTGATACGTGTATGATATGCAGGTATGTATTCCCCCTATCCTAGACACGCACAGCCCCGCCTTGACCCGGAAGGGCCTTTTATATTATAGCAAGATCTTTCCCCAATCACCGCAATGCCCCCCTGTCTCCATGCGTTCAGTCAGTGACCAAGATCCTCTCAAGTGGAGCATCTCATACTTGTACCACAATAGACCGAGAATGTCTTGGCAATTTAACGAACAAAGTAGGGCTATCCGGAGAGAATCATAAGTGTGTGGCTTCATAGGACGTTCCTCTCCTCTCACTAGTCCTTCCTTCTACCATAACCAGCCACGTGCGCAGTAATTGGCACCCTCCTGGCGCGATTTTGTTTATTATTATCTTTTGCGATCGCTAGTATTGGATAGTTCCTCAACACCTGACCTGTCAAAATCGGGCTTGGAAGAGCAATGACTGCTACACTAGCTAGAACTAGCACTATTTTCATTGGACTCTTCAGCCCCGCCGAAGCCGCTAGTGGCTAATCTAATTAGGCCTTTACTTACTTCCCCACGGCTAACTTGTCTAACTCGGAACCCTTGCGGCTTACTTCGTACCGTCCCGTCCAGGCTAAGGGGGTGGTAACCGAAATAGTCATTTGGCAATTGTGTGATGGTTTGAGGTCTGGTGTTTTTATTTGTTTTTGTTTTTTTTTTAGTTCTGGAAAGGAGATTTGTTTGGTGCGCTTTTCGATACCTCTTCCGGAGAAGGAGGAGGGCTTAGACTGTTGCAGTATGCGGTCCGTTTATTCGGGTTCTTGACAGGTTAAGGCAGTGTGAATGACGAGAATTTCGTGCGCATCTTCAGGTCGCCTACTGTACTTTGGTCTGACTTCAGTCCTGGATTGCCAATTTATGCTATTGTCAGTCTTACTGAAATCTTCTGGTCAGGATGCGACTGGTACTTGTATATATCCGGGTGCCGGTAGTCTACTCGAGTACTGTACTGTACTGTACTCGAGTATCGTTCATGCAGCAATTGTGCTGCGGCACGGTTATTCGGGCACCACCGGTGTTGCGCTTATCTCAAAGTCGCAGTCAGATGGATGGTGTGTCGTATGCGCACTGAAGCTTGGGAATTTCTGTGATTGTGTAACTTGAACAATAAGAGGAAGTAAAACCTGGTCAAGCACGACTCAATTGGACAGGGAAGAAAGAACACTTTATCTCGTCACTGTCTAAGGGGTTGCTTGCTTGGTCTAAGGTGGTAAGGGGCGAGAGGCTTAAGAGGAGAAAACTCTCATGCCAAGTGCTCCCCCTTCTAGGAAATTCCGCAGGGTCAACCCCTACCAAATACATGACCTTTTCCATCCTACAGTACTCATCCTCCGCCCTCATCGGTAGTGGCTATGAGATCACTTATGATAATCTTATCATATAAAATCGGGCCCCCTCGCCAAGTTGGGAATAGTGCTAGCCTCGCCAGGTGGTAAGCAACAGGGCTAGGGTTGGGGTTTCCAGGAACCTAGTTCGTAGGAACGATTCTTGTCCAACGTAAGCCGATAGCCCCCAATGAGCCACCAACCACCACCCCATGTGGAAATGAGCCCTCATCCCAACATAGCCTGCTGTCCAAATTTTTAAATGTTTACCCGGGAATGGCACGCGGGGAAGACAACAATATGCCGACTTGAGAAAAAAAGAAAGCCGCAAACTTACCCTGAGAATATCAAACCCCACAGGTTTTCGCCATGTTCGCCAGGGATTGCCCTTGTGGTATCGATAATAGCATCGTCGTGATTGACTCGAGGGTCTTTTGGGGGCTGTATCGTACTGTATGGAGAGGTAGAACGACATAAATACTCTTCAAGATCCCGCAATCTATAGAAGAAATAATTCCTCTCAGACATTCCTAGACAGTGCTTCAAAGCCACATTTACTATCATACCTACTATCTTCACAGTATCATACTCTCACACAACCCCCCCACACACTACCTTTCCACCTTCAATCCAAAAAATCCAAATTACCAAAATGAGGACAGCCATCTTCTCCTCCGCCCTAGCCATTTTCGCCACCCTGGCCAGCGCCCACCCCACCGCAGCGCGCGCAGCTCCTGCAGTGACCACAAGGGCGGAAGCGGTATCCCGCGACCACGTCGGGCAGGCGATCCACCCCACCGCCGTGGTCAATATCAACGAGGACACGCCCGACGCCGCTCTCGGTGTCACCGAGAAGGCCATCGTCTCCCGCGCCGACGGCAAGCACAACTCCCAAGCCCTCGTCCGGTTCGACTTCCCCGACGGCCTGACCGGGTCCAAGTGCCGATTGGCCTTCGGCTACCCGGCCTACTTCAGCGGCACCGGGGAGGTCCAGGTGTTTGCCGTCGGCGACGCGAACATCGCTGGTGCGACCTTCAACAACAGGCCCTTCAGGGACCAGTTCAGGGGCGCCCTCCGCGTCGGGTGGGGAGAGGCTACGGTCGTCGATGGGTCCGGATTGACTTTCGATTGCCCGGCTGTGGGGCCTAAGGCCTACGAGGTTGTTTCGGTCGGGGATAATAGTGAGGTTGTGTGGTATGCGCCTTGGGGTGGATTGAGGGTTGATGTTTTGTAAAGGGCTGCCCATGTCTTCCTATGTCTTTCTTTCTTTTAAGCGTTGCATTGCATGGTAAATGGGGTTTGGGCTTTTGCATTCGGGGATTAGAGCATTGGGGTTTGCTGTTTTGTTATTCATTCATTCATTCATTCATTCGCACGAGCACTATTAGTATATTAGTATCAGTATTAGATTAATCATCTAGTGGAGATTTACGGGAGGAAATAATAATATTATATACTTGAACCTTTTTTTTCCCTCCGAAAGTGAGCCATTGGATCGTGGAACAAACAGGAAGAGTGATAAATGCTTTGATACGGGTACTGTGCCGCGCCGATTAGCGGGAGCGAAGTCAAACCACTTACTCGCCGCAGAGCCGTGAATCAAACAGGGCGATAATATATGTTGGGGTTCTCGATCGCAATCGCTGAGGTGCCACAACAGCCTTACAAATATATATATTATAATAATATTGATAATATTTTAAAGTATCTTAATATACATTATAATAATATTATTATCATACCAAGTGAGCACTCACCGGATATCACTCGTACCCACGAACCCCCCCCCCCGATTTTTCTCTTTTTGCGCAAAAATCTTACAACGCACCAAACAAACAAACAACAACCGAATAAAAAGAGAGACAGACGGGACTTGTAATACCTACTACGATATTCGCCGGGCTCCTGATCAGCGAACCCTGCAAGCGAATGGAAATGGCCATCATAATCAAGACACCCGCAACGCAACCCCCCCCCCACCCCCGCGGATTGTGAAACGTGAGTGAAGTTTGGTGGTTGTTATTCGGGGCAGCAGATAGAGCCCAAATGCCATCACCATGCAGAAAGATTGTTCGCGATTTAACCCGGAGGTTTTATGTGGCGCTGACTCCTGAGATGGCGGGAAAGTTTGACGAAAATCACCCCTCACAGGTAGCGATGATTGGTGAACCCTTGGTGATCATTGAAAATTGGCATCTGATAGGTATGTATATGGGTTGGCTATTATTGGGCAGTGTTGGGGGGAGTTGTATGGTTTTGGGGAGGCGACGTAAGCTCTACCTATCCATTACTCCCTCCTTCGTCACATTGTTTGTGGGTCGGAAAAGCCCAGACTCCAACCTTGAACCTCGCGGGGGAAAATCACGGGAGCTATAAACGCCAGCGGATGGGCCTGAAATGCTCTAGGGGTTGTCCTTCAGCGGCTGGTGAGGGTGGGTGAAAGAACCTCAGGGAGATGTTGCCGAAAGAGAGCTGCTTTTCCCTTTCACTGGTCAACACACCCTTGGGACCGGCAATGTCATTTCTACCTGAAATAACTCACATATCTCTTCTCCTTCGGAGGGAGGATTCGTTGGGGCAATTGGATCTTGGTTGACTATAATAATACCCGTGCTTTCATGGATCAGAGAAGCAAAAAGTGGTTTGCCATATTTACTCAACATGACAAGAAGAGGCTATCTCAGCTGGTGGCAAATGGGGACAGCCTCTTGGAAAGGGAAAGGATCAGACGGCAACGACGGAGGCCAGGGTGGTGGCACGGATGTCGCTGTAGCAGTATCATACTTGTGGTAGCAGCGGTAAGTGTCGAGACGACGGGAATGAGTATATATACTGGGGGAGAATACAGGGATGGAGAACAGGAGGGGCCCAGCAATGTGCTGAAAACCACAAGCACTCACTCTGAAGCTTTAGAGAGAATTCGGGCTTATCGGCCTATCGCTCCCTTTTTCCGATTTTCTATGATTTATCCCCTATCACTTATTGCAATTTCCCCAAATTCCTCAGAATAATCTAGTATGTCTACCAACAACCCTTTTTTAATCCTTGAGACAATGTTTTTTTTTTTAGGACAGACAATTGTTCAACGACTGATATAGAAAATAAGAAAACCCCAACGACTCCGCAGATACATCAAATCGCTTATCGACCGTACTAACACAACACCTCTTTCAACCTCGCTAAGAGAGCAGCCGCAGTATAAGCTTTTTTAATAATCCTTCAAAACGGAACCCAGCCCAACACAATTGGCGGGCGTCAGCCAGAGATCGACCTGAATGGGAACGGCAATTTCTTGTCATAGGAAATCACTCGTATCGTTGCCCCAGCCAATCACTTTGTCGTACAGACACTAGACAAAAGTCTTGGTAATGCTGAGTAAGCGCTGAGTCATCCATGGTATAAAAACGTACCACACCCACTCCCCAAATACATGTGAAAGAGTAACATAAGCCAAAATGCCTCCAATGAAGAAGTCTGCAGCCACCTGCCATAAGCCAAAAACCAATAGGCACGAAATGATGGATGTCGAAAAGGGAATGATAATCACATTCTTCTATGTCTTCTAATAAATTTCTGTTGTTGCAACACTGGTGGGCTGCCCCTGGTCCACTATTTGAAACTTTCTTTCTCAGGCATGTAACTGGAGGCATAATGAGAAAGCTGCCCAGACTGGCTAGCTGGTTATCCTTTCCCAGTAAGAATACTGTGCCATCATTTGTGCCGCTCAGAAAGACCATAGCATGACAAGAATAAAGCTCCACTATTATCATACACCTCAAGTATCAATTCGGACAATTGATCAGGTTTTGCAGCAGGCCAATATTAAGAAATGTCTTGCTGAGACGTGGCCTCAGTTAACAGCAACTCATGCAAGGAAGCACCTTGCCTGAGCCATGGCGAGGAAAGATTAGTTGGTGGAGGATTTTGAAAGCATTCTGTACAGTGATAAGTGTACTGTCCGGAAGTCCACCAACCTGAAGCAGAAGTGGGTATTTCGAACCCCACAGGAGAAGTGGCTTACATATTTTATTAAGCTATGGGAGAAGGAGAATGATATTGGGCTGATGATATGGGGTTGTTTCTGGGGGGGGGGCACCAGGGGCCATTGGTTCCGCTTCTAGAGAGTAGAGTTAATTGCTTCGTCTATATCAATATTTTAGCAGAAACTCTACCACCAGTACTATAAGACATCACTGACAAGATTGGAGACCCTGTGTTCATGTAAGATAATTCAAGTGTTCATACCACCAATGACACACTCAAATGGTTTGATGAAAATGATATTGATCTCAAAGATCATCCTCCACTTTTCCCCGACCTTAATCTCATCAAACATGTTTGGGTTGAGCTCAAGCGCCGCCTCCACCAACAGTATTCCGACATCCTAGATACTCCCAATGGCCCAGACAGGATTCATGAACACCTCACTGACGTCCTCCCTCTTGTATGGGAGACCATTTCCAATAGCTTCCTTAAGAAGCTCTGGCAGTCTATGCCTTCACGAGTGGCAGCGGTGATTGATGCAAAGGGCTGGTATAATCGTTACTAGCTATCCAGATAGACTCTGGCACTGGCTACCTTTCTCATATTAATTTTTAATATTTAATTTGTAATGTATAGTTAAATTTTATTTGATCTTTCTCAACGGGTGGACACGTACATTGTGTCAGATTGCGCCATCACCAAGACTTTTGTCTAGTGTCTGTATCATAATTTGCGGTCACAAATTTTGAAACTGAGTCACGTGTTCACGTGCTATCATAAGCCGGATGGGATTTGGGGCTGGATCGGACAATTCACGGGCCTGGGACTGGGGAACCAGGATCGGTGAGGGTTGGAGAAGGTGTTATAATCACAGGAAACGGAGGATCATGCTTCCCCGACAGACAGTCTTCGGCCCGGAGGGCGGATTAAAATCCCGGCTAGGCTATCCATACACATTTCAAGTATGATGGAGGATTAAAGCTCAAAGCTAAGAGCTGTAGAATGACCAAGCTGTGGATTCCTCATGCTCACTGCGGGTGTGGGCCACTGGTCGAGTCTTGCAGAATTCCATCATAACTTGTTGAGATCCCGTCACCAGTTGTCACTCGTGTTTTTTTAAAGCTCTACCGGCAGTGCTATAAGTCATGACGTTGCATCCCCTGCAAGAAGCGCTCATGCATCCAATTATATCCCCCAAGGGTCCCCTCATGTGGCTTAGCGAAAAGATCCCCCGGCAGATTCTACAATTCTCTCCCAAGATTCACTGATTCTGCTTCAAGGCGCGGGGAACAGGGTTGGTCCAAATACCCTACTTTATTGGCCGAGTTGCCGCAAATACCCTCCTAACCCAAACCATTCCCGGGATTCCTTTCTTTGACAAGTTAAGGCTTGACTGCATAGAATCTGAGGCCAGGTATCAGAAGTGCCCTGCCCGAGGACTAACAAACCACCCCCGGCATGTGAGAATGACACCCCCTGCATTCTTGACTCGCTCCATGTTTGAGCACATACCATCATCATTATTTCGAAGTCAACGAACGGGCCGAGCGAAGGTAGTGCATGAGCAGCATGAAGTCATGAGTGGTGGATCTCAATAGCTTGTGAGCAGCTAGGTCGACAATTGTCGATAAATGCGACACTCGAGGCGGAATGATTATAATAAGTTCATGTCCATATGCACCTCCGCCCGACCCGGCCCCGTTGGCCACTTTCGAGATGATATGATACAAAATGGAACATCTGCAGTGCAACGAAAAATGAAATCCAGCTCACAAATCCGATGGCTCATGTTAGCAAGCGTAAATCGCCTATGAAACCCTCCCATAGCGCAGCACCTCCACCTTTCACATGCCTAGGAACAAAAACCGGCGGACCTATTTCAGCATATGATAACTCCGTACACACGTCCCACACGATTTCCCCCGCATTTTCCCCACTATCTCAGAAAAGAAAAGAAAAGAAAAAACCGTGAAAAGCCGTTGAACCCTGCCCCTTCCAGGGTTCTCCAGAACACTTCCCTCACAAATACAAGCTCAAGCCAGTCAGCGTACGTATCGGTTAAACCCCTCCGACTCCCACTGACGACCCTGGGAGGTGAATAAGCATTCTTCCATTCCAACTACACATCCCACTGTATGCGCGAGGACGGTGAATGATAATAATGCCTCTCGACGCCCAGCGGACTACAGGGAATGTGACCGAGGGAGCCCCGAATTCCCAGACAGATTGTGCTCTCCTAAAACTAATACCGCAAGAACGGCCCGCGTGATTCCCCCCCGCAGGCAGTTGAGCACCTGTGATTCCTCCTCCTTCCTTTGGGAAAAAACACGTCTCTTCCACATGCAGGAAATGTACATACGTACAGCTATGATATTACATAACACCGCAAACTCACATTGCCGTCGCATGGCATCTCAAAGTAGCCCTGTCCAGCATGATCGACTCCGAGCCGAGGAAATGGGATGGGAATGATGTAGACTGGCGTTGATCTTCCCCGCCAGAGGGCGAACGAGAATCTTCTACGAAGAGTGGATGTCATATTCGGGACACCACAGGTAACCGAGGGAGAGGGAGCTTACATACTACTCCCTCAAAGTCCGCAGTTGTTGCAGCTGCTATACCATACTTTTTTCCTTGTCCCCCCCCCCCCCCTTGACCATTTCGATGGGCTGTCAGCTATTCCCGCACACCGCATGCCCCTTTGGCACCTGCAACCCCTCTGCGCTCAGGTAATGCCACGAGTGACAAATCATGATCCAGAAACTCCTCCCCCCCAATGCGGGAGAACCCTGTTACGTACAGAACAAGAGTAAAATAGTCCGTGACAAAAACAAGTTACTCATCTCAAACCGCCTAGAATTCCTACATCAAATGGGTTTCGTGAACTGTATACCCATACTCGGAATGAGCTGGATAACATAACCGAGCACGACCACGACTGTGGCCAAATCACTTGCTTTTGGTGGTCAATATTAGGATATTCAAAACCCGCTGTTTTTTCTTTTTCTTTTTTCTTTCTTCTACGAGTACCAAAGGCTAAAACGGAATACCTCTATCTCTTACATTCTCGGTGTCAAACCGTACAGGTTGAGATCGCAAGTTTTATTCCTTGCATATTGGTTGTTCTGTAGTGGTGAAGCTTCGCACTATGGTAACACAAGGAGACACAGGACAAGACAGACACGACCGACATGCAGACAAGCAGAAGCATGAAGCCGAAGCCCCGCTCCCACTCCCACTCCCCTCCCTTTTCTCCTCCTCCTACTCCTCCTCCGACTGCCAGCAATCCCCCCACACCTCCGGTACACGGCCAATTGCCCTATCTCTACCTACTTCGGCCTATCTCCCACTCCACCTGCGCCCCGAAAACCTTCCGATCGAATCTTCCGCCGCAGATCACCGACTCCAAACTCGTGACTCCCAAAACCAATTCTCTCCTCCTCCCTCCGCTCCTCCTCCTCCCCCTCTCAGCGTTCAATGGCACTGTAGGCCAATTCAAGATAGCGCCGCGACAAACGTGCTACGATATCCTTACTAATACGTAACCAGCGATTGCTGGGCGATGGGTGGATGGATGGATGGATGGCACCGATTGAATCGACCAACGAGATCCCGATCTAGAATGTTCTATATACGGTATTGGCTGTATGTACCGTCTGTATGAGTATGCACGATCGATTGCCGATGCGGTTCCCTGCATTGGGTTGCCACTTTTAGGGGGGGGTTTACCTGATTTGGGGGAGGAAGGGAAGGGTATTGCATTGGCTTGAGCCGGATTGGGAGATGGGGATTGCGTGTTGTGGTGCCTGGATGGGATGGAGGAGAAGGGGGGAGGCATGGTATCATATAGGATACATCACAACTTACAACACTGTGGTGGGTTAAGTGCCCGACGAGTACATGTCACTCTACCCTACCACACACGGGCGCTCCAGGTTACTGGCCACTCTTCCCGGTCCAGGAAGAAGCCACCTACCTGCTTAGTACAGCTGGCAAAAACCTACCTATCGGCAACAGAGCCCACCACCGGCAGGCAAACGTGCATTGGACTTGCGGTTTGATAATTATGAGAGATGAGCTGTCATTATAATACCGGTATACCCTTCCTTTCTCTGTTTGGAGGCCTGATTACCTACCTCCTTGCAGACTACTGTACCAGCGCAACAATCCTGCACCACAGATTTGAAATATGACTTGTGCGGCATGGGGGTCCACAAATTAAGGGGTTTTCCTCCCTTTTCTTCTTCCTGTCCTCCGCACTGGTTTGGCACAAGTTCGTGGGAGGCAAGAAGTACCCGAGGATATGGATTATCAAATTATACGGCAAAAAACCCGGGCTTACCCGAGCGCCCGTACAACAAGCTCACGACCCCAGCGTTGAGGGTACGAGTATAACGAGTATAGTACAATCTCGTTCGTGCAAACAGATATGCGCGGGTGATTGGGTCATACAATCTCTTTCTGGTTCCTGGGCTGAGGCATGATACTTCTTGCCTAGGACGGGTAGCACGATAGTGGTAAGTTCCCTGTGATGCATTTATGCTGGAAAACCTATGGATCTAATGGATGGATCTACCTACTCGTACTCGAGTAATGTATGGACAGGGCACAAGCAAGAACGAAAACCCGGTGAAACTGTTTTTTTTTTTTTTTTTTTTTTTCCACTTTGGCTTTTGTTTTTCCCCCACTGAGGCGAAAAATGAGAAGTGAGAAGAAGAAAAATGAAAGCAAGGCTTAAATGATTCGCACGCTTTGACCTCTTGCTTATCAGTCGATGGTAGGCTAGCGTACTGATCACCGCTGAGAACCGGGGATTGCTGGTTGTCTCTGATAGGGAGGGCTGGGCTTGCTTGTATCATGTCGTGCTGTGCCTTGCCAAAGCCATCATACCGTGGCCCCGAGCTACGGGTATCATATCTACTAAATATAATAATATTCAACTAACCAATCTACGAGCACATCCACTCGTACTCGTGCAAACAAAAGGTGTGTGGTATGATAAGCTATTAGTCAAGTTATGATAGCTAGCTATGATAATACCTAACCGCACTCGCACCACCAAAAAGCCACACCCGCAACCGACTTTTCCCCCCTAACCCTCTCTCCCCAGAAGGGCACAAATTCTCACTCGATCCACTCTCCCACAAAGAAGCGAAAACCCCTTCGATACCAGCACTCGAGTAGGAAGGAGTACAACTTGTGATTACCCAGAGACCACTTGGTACCACCCACCCATCCACCCACCCGGTCCCACCCCCATCTCCAAAAATTCCAACGAGGCTTTTTTTAACAAAAAACCCTAAATGTAACCTTACAAGTATCATACAGTACAGTAGCTGACTCCACAAGCACACCACCACCCAAGGCAAGGCAAAACCAAAAAAAGAAGAATTCACCCCCACGCCGGGATCTAAGCGAATCCATCCATCCATCCATCCACCGGTATGATATACCGGTACTCGTACTGTAGTGCACCCCCGCAATTTTGCGAAAATCTCTCACTTATTCCCGTCCTTCCCTACAATACCCTTAAAGTTAGAGTACCGGTACTCGAGTACCCTTACCCACCCGACCTAAAAAAATAAAACCATACCACCACACCACACCACCTATGATAAATTTACCTGATTCGCCCAGCTTGCTTATCAGCGATAGGCATCACGGGTGAGCACTCGCGGCGTGCGGTCTAGAACTGGCGCTGGAGTGCAGTTCATTGTTATTCACCCCACATGCGCGTCGTTGTCGGGTAAGGTAGGTAGGTAGGTTTATCCTATCCGAGCGAGTAGGTAAGTATTCTCCCCCCACCCCACGTTCTTACGTTTTTTTTTATATTTATTTTTTATGGTTGGTACCGGTACTGGATGGGATGGTTTGGAGGTGCTTGTTATTAAATTTTTAATTTATTATTATTAAATTTATTATTTTTTTTATTTTCGTTATGCGGGGGAGGGAGGAGGAGGAGGTTGGGTTTTTTTATTTTTATTTTTGGTTTTATTTTTGGTTTTGTTTTGGTTTTGTTTTATTCACCTACCGCTATCATACCGCTACGGTACCGTACTCGAGTAAGGACACTTGCTCGAGTATTCGGCATGGACGATGCATGTATGCATGTGCTTTTCTTGTGTGTGTGTGCCGTGGGTGTGCTATGGATGGATGGAACATTGATTTGTTGGGAGAACCTTTTTTTTTTTTTTTTTTTTTTTTTGCTTGTTACGTTACTCATACGAAAACTCGCCCAGTGGAGGGAAATAATCTGATCGGTAGTAGACTTCCGTGGCCACTTGGAAGGGTTAACGTGGCCCCTGCTTTCGCCTTTCGCCTTTCGCCTTTTGCATTTTCATTTTCATTTTCATTTTCATTTTCACTGCTTTTGCCCTACGAGATACCAGTATCATATCGTAGCCTACAAATTCTCGCTCCCTTCGTCCTAATCGAGTATAGTACCTTGGACAAGAGTTTCACATTTCAAATTTCACAACTACTCATACTCACCCGACATGCCTAACTTTGCTCTTTACAGTACCGTACTCGTACCGGCAGTACCGGTGGGGTCAAAAAAGGAAAGGAAAATAAAAGAAAAAGAAAAAAGTTATGCCGGTGAGAATAATATATTCCATGAAAAAAAAAAAAAAAAGAAAGCGCCCCAGTTTTGACCCTCTATGGAAATGACTAAGAGAAAGAAAAGAAGAAAAAAAAGTATAATTTTGAAAATGTAGTAATGCCTTGAAACAGTACCCGCCTCAGAAAGGAAAAAAACCAAATACTCGAGTAGTTGACTTGCAAAGCTCGAGAAAGGTAATGAGAAAAAAATGCTAATAAAATTACATATGCAGACAAGAGAGCTCGTCGTAGGAAAGGATGAAAAACAAGCCAGGGAGGGAGAATGAGAAAAAAGAATAAAAAAGGATAGAAACTAGCACAGAAAACGTAATAACGAAATTCGTTGATGCAAGGTTGAGTTCAGTATGGTTCCAGTTCTTTTCCCATTACCCGCCAAGTGCCCCGGACAGACCACATGACCACGGATTTCAATATCAACTTAATGAATCAAAATCGCGCTTCGACTTCTCTGGTGGGTCGGTTCCTCCCGTTTTGCGGCAGGTGTTCGTGGTGTCGAAGGAGCGGCTCGTGGCGTGACAGTGTCGTGGACACTGAGCCCTGCAGTTGTAGGCGGAAATGTTACTTTAGCTCCATTGGCTGCTCGTTCGCCTCCGGTCATTTCGATACCTTCAACAACGGTCTGGCTGGTGACAGTTTTTTTCTCAGGTTTCTCATCGCCAACTGAACTGCTGACGCTCCCCGCCCTGCTTCTGCCCATAACGGGAGTCACAAAGTTACCACTGGTGCCGATACTTAGGCCCAACTCGCTCCCAGCCCAGCATCCATACCGCCGTACCAACCCTCCAAGCAACTTGACGAAGCACATGTGGACCTCAACAAACAACTCCTCTCGTCCAACCAACTCTGCTAACCCCTTCTGACTACCGCCTTCTCCGGGAATTCGTCTCCGTAGAAACCCATCTGGCCCCCGAGAGGTGATGGACGAGATTGAGTTGCTCAGGGCCGGCGAGACTTGCGCATCTTCTGCGGCCTTTTTCGCTGCCAACAGTTTTATGCGGTGCACTAATGCTTCAAAGGCCGCAACAACATATTTCCACGATTTCACGACAATCTTCTGGTCAGGGCAGATACAGACCAACGCGTATGATCGTCTTTCACCGCGAGCTTTGGAATCTGCAAGTCTGAATACGTAGGCGATCGTGTAACCTGCTAGTGGATCACCAAACATTATGGGTCCAGTCTGGGCAGGGATCAATTCACAAGACAAAGTCCGAACGCATGACTGCCGGAGAGTGGAGTACCGGGAGGGTACGGAAGGAGCTCTTGTCGAAAGGTAAGTGATGTGGTGGGTATGTGTAGAAGAGCCCAGCAAGGATTTCCCACCGGTCGCCTCGTCATCAGAGGCTGGGGTGGAATTGAAATACGATCGTGCATTTGGCGAACCCGGCAGATGTTCCGGATCAATGGTAGCCCTCCGCCTTCGAATGTAGGACGGCGGTTGTCCTTCAGAGCTTTCATCCTCATCCTCGCTGGAAAGAAACGGTGCAGAAGAGATGATAACTTCCTTCGTTCGCAAAGTCGGATTGTTACCCTTGGTAGTGGTAGGGGATTTGGCCCCACCTGAGGGCGATGAAGCCAGGCTTGGGGCTGATAGCCTTTCGTTGAGCTGACCCGGGAGTGTCATACTACAGCTTCGGCAAGTGTCAGTCATCGCCGATGTAGTTGGCGGGGTCGTCGATCCCGGGTTTGCTGGTCCACCCAGATATCCGGGCCCAATTCCAATTCCACCTGCAGCTGCAGGTAGAGAGGAACTTGTGAGCACGGGACTTCTAGGCGATGGTGGCGGTGTCTCTATCGGCGAAGATAGATTAGATGAAGATGCCGAGGATGAGTTGGCACTTCCAGCATGGTGAGAAGTGTTCGGTCGGAGGCCGGCGTTTGAGCCACTGGGCCTGAAATTTGGATTCAATAGGTGCGAATTACTACTCGCCGGTTGAGACCCAGGAACGAAGGACTGGTGCGGGGTATTTGGAGAAGACGTAGGAGGAGGAAAGCAAGTAACGCATGAGGGAGGTATGGCCTGGGTGCATAAGATGGAAGTGGGGCCATGAATCTCGCAGAAGTGGGCGAGGGAGACCTGTTGTAAGACAGTTTGTTAATAACAACTGGGTGAAGTAATTATGTGGGGCGGTGAACTGGTGGCAGCGCACGCATAGAGTAGAAAAGGGAATGATGCACATACGATGAAGTTCATAGCGTTCAGTAGGGGCGGTGGTTGGTCTGTAGGCGCGTCCGGTAGCATACAAACGATGATGCAAGGTCGGAAGGCTGCAAATGGTGTTGGTTCGGCCTGGAATGACCGGCGAGGGTGATTTTTTTTTCTTCTTTTGCTCTGACTTGCTTCTACCTAAGCAGTGCGTGCTGCTAGGAATGTGGTGCTGGTTGCGGGTTGTGAGTGCGGGATGCGGTGGTTGCTGTTGCCTTCCTGAGAAGCTAAGCTTTTTTCCTTTTCTTGCTCGCCGTGGGGGATAGGGTTCTGTCGCGTGGCGAGGCGGTGATGGGCGGGCGATGGCAAGAGCTGCCTGAGCGGATACAGTCCCTGCCTAACTAGCCCGCAGGGGAAAAAAGGGGGGTGGTGATGAAGGAGGGTAGGAGAGTAGGAGGGAAGGGGTCCTTCCGTTCTGTACTCGTGTTCTGCGAGGCAGCCCGGGATCAAAGCCTGCAGACCAGCCCGCAACCGCTTGGTATGATAGGGTAGAGATCAAAGAAAGCGTTTCCTCTACGTATCCTCTCGTTCGTCCAACTGTTCGTTCAATCGACTTATTCTTCCGTGCCTCGTCTCTCCCCTTTTCTTTTTCTTTTCTCCGTTCCACTCTCCAGTGCCAGTAGGTTACCTGCTCGTGGTTCCTCTCCTCTGGCTGGTTGCTTTGACTAGATTGAATGCTCAATCAGTTCAATCAATCAACCGACAGATGAACGGGTGAAATCGTTACCCTTTTCCTCCAATCGATCACTCCTCAACGGACGCAAATGAAGGGACAAAAATAGACCACTTAAAAAGCAAGCAGCACGCCAATTGATCCTTTCATGCAAGGTATCCGGTTAAAAAACACGAAACGCGGTCCTGGACGAAATCAAAAGACCAATCGATAGGGCTGACCTTCAGAAAGACATTGTTTTGAGAGGACAGCAAGGACGATGAACGATATACAGTTTACTGGGGGAGGGTGAAGAATAAAGGGTTGGAGGGGGTCAGAAGTTGGAACCCGAAAAAAAAAATCGGCAAAAGGATAATGTGGAATTCGACGACGCAAGAGGAAAGACCACGGAAAAACGAAGTAAAGTCTATCCACCCCTCCCGGAAGCAAGAAGGAAAAAAAGACAGCTGCTGTGACAGCGATTGTGGTGGGTGCGCAATACAAAGAGAGAGGGGGGAGTCAATGGTGGTGGTGGTGGGAGGGCGAATTCATGACAACTACCGATAGCACTGTACTCGAGTAATCTGATGTGATAGGGGGAGAGCCACTAGCTGAGGGGAGGGCAGCCCCCCTAAAAGGTTTAAGTTTCTCCAATATCTCCTCCAGAGGGGATGGAGGTGAACCGGTATGGTTGCGCTGGCGGACCAAGAGGGACACGAGTCTGGAGTAGAGTGCCATATCATATCAATTCATACGTCGGCGTGGG
The DNA here is from genome assembly GCF_000151645.1 of Tuber melanosporum. Lineage (NCBI taxonomy): Eukaryota > Fungi > Ascomycota > Pezizomycetes > Pezizales > Tuberaceae > Tuber > Tuber melanosporum. Next base: position 916,715 of record NW_003298919.1, read on the forward strand.
ATGGCCTCCGCCTACTCCTCCTATTCTCGCCCGGGGGATGCGGGGCCGTTGGTCTTGAGCGGTCTACCACAGCTCAATCGATATGTGAAAATAAGTTAGAGGTAAGCACCATGGCAAAAGACTAGGGAACAAGAGACGCCCAAAGCCTAAACAGTCAATTCCCTATCAAATTGCTCTAAATGAGTCGTCTCGTTCAGACAGTTATCAATAATTCATCCCTCCGACCCCCCACCGTTAACTTCTATCATCAGTGGTATCAGTGGTATGACTTTCCTGGTGTTGCATACCGGTACCTATTTTTGCAAAAAAAAAAAAAAAAGGGCTGTTCTGACTTAGGGTCATCTACTTACAATACCGGTACTCGAGTACTCGTACAAGTACAACTAGTATGATACCATACACATCTTCCACCAAAGATCAGCGCCAGATCATACAATTCAGTACTGGTACTCTCGCCATACTCGTACCAGAACCGGTACTATGCTCTGGGGGTGCTGGGGTAGCACCGCACGCTTCGTCTAGCTGCCGTAGCCATCTAGGAAAGGATCAGCCTTTCTTTGTGCTCGAGTGCCACAGTAATCCGTGAAATCCTCGTTGTACTTCTCCCGTGATTGCTTGACAGTTATCATAATTTAGAATACAAAAGCAAAGCAGTGAGTGCGGTACAGGTACATGCGTGGCGTAAAAATAGACCCTTATTATCATAATATTTTCGTGCTGTGTTGTGGGATCCGAACTCTTATCTGCGGTTTTGATATACTCGAGTACCGGTACGATAGTACCAGTATGCGTGTCCCAGGTTCCCGACATTGATATCTTCATTTCAAGTATCCTCCATGCGATGACCGCAAATTAGCGTTCAAGAGTATGATACCGGCACCGCACAGGGTTGCAATTCGCAAATTACTCTTTTGGTACGAGACATGATGAGAACGGCAGGCGTGACCGTAATTTTTTTTGAATTTTTGAATTTTACTCTGTGAAGTGCTGACTAAATTAATGAAAAAGCTTATCGCATTTTCTTGTTTGACCGTGGCAACGGCCACAACTTGCTTGCACCATCACCCCCTCTTTTACGGTAAAAACTGCGGCTGCTCACAAAACTCCTCCAAGTCAAAAGTCGTGATGGAAAAACTCACACCACGCGACTCCCTTAACAACAAAGGGATTGATTCCCTAGCTACGGGGGGAAAGAGAGAGAGAGGGAAAACTTCATCTCGATGACAGTGTCGATCTCTCCTATTTCAAGACCATTGACACGGTCTCCCACACGTCGGAGCTTTCTCTTGGTGTTGCTTCCAGCGCGCCATGGGAACGGGGATCGCGGAATTAGTGAGAATCGCCTTTCTTTTTCGCAGAGCCCACTCATGCTGACCACCCCACCCTCTCTTCTCTCTCTTAAAGGAATGCCTTGATCCGCGAAAACTCATACTGGTACGAGTACTGTACTGTTTGATAACCGCCCAAGCTGGAAAACCCAGCGAGTATGCTTAGGAAGGGGGAAAGAAATTTTTTTTTAAGGAATTAAAAATTTTAGGGGCCATTCATTCAAACTTCGAAAGACTTGTGGAGAAATCGAGGTTTTCCAAGTCAATCTCTTGCTTCAAAAAATCCTGAAAACTCCCTCTTGCCTCTGTTGCACACATAGTAGGGGGGAGGGGTGAAAGGGTTCAAAAATAATTTATTCAGGGTCCCCCCGAAGGTTATGTCAATACTCTACGGCACTTGTGGCAACAAGAGATGCAGAGTGTTCGAACTACGAGTAAATGGGATTGGAGCTGCGGCTCGTTGTCCTCCTTTTCTTGAGGTGGGCATCTCAAGCTGAAGGAGTCTTAATCTCGATGTGGTGGATTTTGATGCCTCCTTCGGAATTCATGTCTGTTTGGCCATAACGATCAAGAATCCCGAACGAATCGGTTTACGCCGGCTCCCTCTGTCGTTATGTCGAGAATAGGCAGGGCGTCGCAAGTGGAATCCTAAGGCAGAGAGAACTAGAGCGAGAGTGAAAGGAACAAACGGAGAGGAGGGTATCCTGCTTGGTGCCGCTGATGCTGCCTGCCTGTCCCTTGGTCTGTCGCGCCTTTCACCTTTGTGTCTTGTTTTTTTTTTGCCTTTCCTTGCCTCTCTAAGTCCCTTCATCTCGATCTCCTTTTGCACGTGGGGATCCAAGTTTCTTTCTCTCAACAGGTAGGACTAAGGTCTCCCGAATCCATCAATCCTCGCGAGTAGAGCCGAGGTGAGCAGGACAGGAGAGATGTTTTACGTGGACAACCATGAAGGAAAGAATGAGAGATTCCTCAAATTGGCGAGAGAACACATGAACCTAGTTCACCTCGCCTTCCCCCCCCCCCCCTCCACCCTCTCATCCATTCCCTAACCTCTTGGAGAGCTCATGCCTTCATATCCTTTTAATCATTAGTTGGATAATATCTGTTTGCTGTAAGATATCGATGTGGGTCCAGTACCGTATTCTCGTGGGGCGGTGGTTTAGCACCTCCCCATAAAGACACTCACAGGTACACGAAAGGTCGCCATACCCCGGGGTCTAAAGAGCGTAGAACCCCAATTTATATGTACAGCCTGCAGGCAATACCACACTGAAACTGGTTCGAGGGTCGGTTCAGTCTGTGTCTCCCACATGATATTTTTTTGTTGCTACTATTTTTCTCATTTTCACGATTTTTGGTTTTGAACTCGTGATGTTCACACGCTTTTTTGCTTCTTTTGATTTTCCTTTTCCATTCTGCTCCACTCCGATACCAATGCTTTCTTTCTTTTTTTCTAAACCCTGTGCGATGCATTGGGATTCTCGAGGTTCTAGAGTGTTTTTAGGTAAGCCCAATTTATACCCTATTCGAGCGAGCTTGAATATTTAAGTCAGCCCAATCCGTAGTCTGGGGTGTTCCTAATCCATATCGAGATGCTTGCGCAACTCAGGGTCCAAGGAGTCAGACCCGATCGATATCGCATCTTTGTGCCAAATTTTTTATTTTTTAGCAGAGAGGGTGTGATGGACTGTGGAACGGCCAGAAACGGAGCTTTATTCATACAGCATTCAGGAAGCCCAAAAATAAGTGACTGACGATTATGATAAAAAAGTGTGTTTGCTGGGCTGCGTTGTTATTATTATGGGGGGGGGAGCTTTTTTTCGTGTCTTTGGGAGGGACAAAGGTGGGGTGTTGGAATGCCCTTTGGTGGGGTGTTTTTGGTTTACCGGTATGCAAAGATTCACGATGACCCAGCCGATGGGCTGTTTGGGTTAGTCAGTCAATAATCCGGTACAGTGAGTTTAGCCTTCCATTTTCGGGGCTGGCACTCGCCTCAGTTTCTCAGATGTCTTGGTATTTATCGATCCGCGCTAGTGGCTTGGCACCTCGGCATCGATAGTCTTGCCTGCCAATCTGGCAATTGTTCGTGGGGTTCGGAACCATCAAGATCGAGCTTTATTATGGCAAAGGGCCCAACGGTTTCCGACGAGATGGGGAACAGCTTCCAAAAGTTAGCCAGGAGTCAGGGCATTCAAGGCCAGGGAGGCACCGGATGGACTTGGAATGGAGGAAACCATTCCAGAACGGGGGGGTGGAACAGAGGAGGGAGGAGCCTCCTTTTCTTTGGATGCCAGCAATTGTGAACGATCAATGAAGACAGCCCGGAGATACGAGAGCAGCAGGCACAGCACAACGCAGCACTCGCAGCTCGCAGGAGATCCATTCTGGATTGCTCGAGTACAGTCCGATTCATCGGGTTCGCTCAGTACCACCACCAGACTTTTTTAATTGATGACCCTATTTTTTTGGCAAGATTTTGATTCGCTTTTCCGATTTTCGGCTCATCGTTCTATCGTACCACGGCCCCGAAGCTTGAAGGGAGAAAGGGGGAAAGAAAAAGGAAAAAAGGAGGGTCATCCATTCCAAGCAAGCAAACCTGATATCGGCACCCAATACACAACTAATTGTGTGAATATCAAGAATTAACCATCTGGCCTTGAACAGTCAAAGTCGTGCGAGAAAGGTCGCTTGAGTTGAAAAAATTAACTTCTAATTCCCCCTTACCC
>NW_003298919.1:920918-951453 GCF_000151645.1 Tuber melanosporum
GCAACCCAAAAGTTTTCATCAGGCAGCAACGGACGAGCATCAATCAGCGACGAAAACCCCTTTGGAAAATAAACCCCCCACCGAAGAGGAGCAAGAGGAGGTAAGAGGAAAAAGGAAAAAAAAGGAAAAAAAACAACGCAAAGCCAGCAGGTAGGGGCATAAACATCTTACACACACAGTTCAATCCCTTACTGCTCACTGCTCCTGCTTCCTGCTTCTTCCTACCACTTGGGAATAAAGAAATAAAATAGAAAACCATTACTCTGCACAACTTACTTACCGAAGCGCCGCGACACAGCAGATACGACTGCAATAGGCAGCAGATACGACTGCAATAGGCAGCCTCATTTTTTGTTTTCCGGTGTCCATTGCACCTGAAGAGAGGGAGAACTAGCTGTTCCCGCTCTAAACTGTGTATCGTACTCCGTTCCATACCCTTCCTCGTCCCTGTTCCCCGTTCCCCGTCTCGGTTTTGAATCCGCCTGCTCCCACGCTGCTTGCCTGGACAATCCGGTTGCAGAACGCAACCACCACAACTTTCTGCACCACTGCCTAGAATATTACCCCCATACCACCTGCATCTCCACACAGGCACCACACCCTCTTAGTCCTTCCGCTTTGTCTTATCGGCTTTTGCTACCGCACAGCTTCCAATATTACTCTCGCTTCCCTCTGGCCGACTAGATCTCAAAACACGCGGTCTGTCGAGATATACAACGGCGTGGCCCCTGCCCTACGGTCAACTCTCGATCGCAACTACGAGCAGCAATCTCTCTACCTTTGAACACTAGGTATAAACCCCGAAGGCATAGGTGGAAAAGCCCCTCATACACTCGTTTTCTCCCTCAATCGTCGTTCGCTATCATAGCTAGACTATTTACCAACGATCTGGGAAATCAGGGCTCGCAATCAGAAGACCCAAACTTCCGAAGAGATATCATAAGCTGCTTTTCAACTTAAATTACGAGAGGCCTTCCTCTTGCGCATAGCCTTAACTCTGGCTAACTACGAAGCCAACTATGAGTACTCGATCTCGACCGGTCAGCCGGAGTCTCAAATAAACATCGATCTCCATAACAATTCAAGATCCCATCGACATAGGAGGGCCATGCCAGCTATACCTACTCAACAACCTTTTCATTCCTCCCATTCCCACCTGAAACATCAACAGCAGTATCGTCAACAATTGTTAGTCAGGCCAGCAACAACTTCCACCGGAATTCTTACACCTCCATCACCATCAATGTCAGATCACCCTCAGAACCCACGAAGAAAGCCCCCAGAGGAATCGAACACCCTAAGGCACCACCACGAGGGCGCTATGAATACGGTACGGCCTGCACATATACCGCACGCAGGTGACGCCGCCGCACAACGAAGGAAGCAGTCTACGGAGATGTCAAGTGGAAGAGTAACGGGGGTTTCCGGTTTTGCAAATCAAGGATCCGGTTCTGCGAACCCAAATATGGACAATGGCTTTAACAGCGGTGGCCCGGATGTTGGAATGGGCGTGCCACCCACCGGGGGGAAGAAGGGAGATGTTATGCTTGGGGGATGGAGGATGGCAGCAGGGTCTTTGGGAGTTCCTGGAGGGAGCGCAGGTTTTGCCCCCGCAGGTGAACCCGGAGTTTTACCGCCTGCCGTGGACGTCGAGAGTTCTGGTGTTGGAAGTGGAGAGATTGGAAGCACACCAGAGGATTGGTTTAACACACTCAATCAGAACGTTGGCGCTAATAACTACTCTACATACGATGGTAAGCGCTGCCCGCGAACCTTTTGATTGTCCACTTGGATGCTGTCCGAGCTTGTGCAGGAAACAACTGACGCTATGGACCATAGATGAACTACCTTACTACATCTCCAATGCGAACCGGAAAAAGTACTTGTCTTCTGGGGTTTCTTGTTGCTCCCGCCCTAGATTTCACCACCATGCTCCCGGGCTTGGCTTTGATCGTAAAAGAGTTCATGGGGGCTCAGGCGTATTGGACAGCAATGAAGAAAGTAATAGCGATAGTTTCAGAAGTGTAATCGATGATTTAACTGTGAAAAGTACAGATCTATCTTTGAACTTTATTACTACTAGTGTGCATGCTGAAGGATACCAGATCAAAAACTCAAGAAGCGCCTGAAGAAGCTCGAGGGCCTTCAAGGCGGTAATCTGCAAGAGGAGAAGTTGTTTGAAGTTCGGATACATGGGCTCTCGTTGTATGTTTTTTCTACGACAAGCTGCTTTTTTGACAGTGATGATATGGCCGGCAAACCGCTGATACCGATGAATCTTGGGAATATAGATCCAAGAAACAAGAACTTGAGAAGCTACTCCAAGGCTTTGCTTCTACCCTCGAGAACAATGGTGGTGAGGGCTCTTCCAGCTCTAAAGCCGACCAGCTCATGACACCCCCGAGCCGGACAAACCCATCCTCTCGTAATGCGGACTCTGCTTACGCGTCGAACCCACGATCTGGCAGTGGGTCCGTTGTCCCGTCTCAGCCTAAACCCAGAAGCGTTACTACACCTATGTCCACATCGTCGAGCGATAAGGCGCCGAGGCCTTTGCCAGTAGTTAGTGAAAAGCACAAGATGAAGGAAGTTGTCCGGAGGCTTGAGCAGCTCTTCACGGGTTTCAAGTCGAGGAAGATGCCGAGTCCAATGGATTATCAAAAGGGCGATCGCGGACTAGGGAGAAATGTTCCTGAGGAGGGTGCGCGAGAAGCTCCAATAATGTCTCCTTGTCATGACGATCGAATCGCTGAATTCGGTGATTCCATAGCTGGTTCGAATCGGAGGCCTTCGGAAGTTCCCGTCCCTGACCAACGCCCTACGAGGCCCACTGACTTGGACCCCCTCCGTCAAGCACCGGAGGAGAACCTCGAGTATCTGGTCAGCCTAACTACATCTAGCTCCAAGGATAACACCAAACTCGAAGGGCCTGGCGATGGCTGGTTCTATTTGATCTTGGTCGCGGGTTTGGCGCAGCTGCATACAGTAAACGTTACTATCCCATTCGTGAAGAAGGCGATTACCACCGTTAGTCAGAAGCTTGAGCTATCAACCGACGGCAGGATGGTAAGGTGGAAGGGTGGATACGAGGGGACAAGGTTGAGCGGTGGCAGTAGTTCAGGGGATGCGAGTGCGGGAATGTCGAGCGATGGGAGTCCCGACGGGTGGTCCAAGAGTTCGCCCGAGAGCAAGGACTTGATCTCTGTGGATCCCCTCTCTGGGTCTGGGAGAACCTCGAGGCTATCGGTTGCCACGCCTCCCAGCATGGAGGATAAGTTTCATTACAAGCCTCTTTTTGCACGATCCCGATCTTTCGACGATGATTCTTCGAGCGCTGTGAGCACTTCCCTTAGTTCGTATGACTTACTTAAGCGTGCGAGCTCGGATGAAGGCACTGGGCAGTCTGGAAGTAGCGGTAAGAAGAATCTTCTGCCCGACGGGCCGATCATCTACTATGAGGGTGGCAAGTTTTGTACCGATCTCAGTGCTCAAAGGATTGACACGGAGGGACATGTGGTATCGAAACCCGGCTACGACAGGTTCACGAACAGCCCGATTGGCGAGAGGCAATTCGGACCCGAGAGCCCGACAAAGTTGGAGAGTCCATTGTTTGCTAGAGCACAAACCACCCAGTCTTCAGACGAATCCATGGGGGACGGAGACAGCGAGGTTGGTCTTCAGTTTTCTCCAAGATTTTCCTCGTCTTCCGGTCCTACCACTCCACCGACTCCCATTGAATTGGAGGTTTCTGGGATTGGCGGGGTGTTCCCAGAGGACAACTTTGCTATCAACGTTCAAACGAAACACTACCTGCTTCCGCAGAATTCAAAGGGAGCCTTGCCGCTTTCCCGGGCCAATGCATCAAAGTCGAGGATCTTGAACCTGATTGGGCATCGCATTTCCAAGTCCTCCATGGACGTTTTCCAGAAGAACGATCCCATGGGAGGTGAGTCGGAAGGGGAGCCGGAAGAGCGATTAGAAGACGAGTCCGGAAGTGGATCCGAGGAGGGGTGTATGGAGGAGCAATCCGGCTCGGGAGAGGACTCTGGGGAGGAATCGGGGGAGGAATCGGGGGAGGAAGATTCCGGGGAGGAGCCATCCGAACTACCTTCCAAGGTCGGAAAGAAGCACCCGGTTTTCCCCGGCCACAAGTTCCCTCGCCCAGTAATCGTCTCTGCCAAAACGCTCAGACTACCCCCCTCGCAACTACCCCCAGCAAGTTGCCTCTACTTTCCACAGTCCGACGAGACCTCCGTGGGCAGCGACTCTGGCTCCGGCGTAGAGCCGCAGTCGTCCAGTTCGGATGAATACTTTCGACAAATGCTCAACCAAAAGAACAAGGCCGACATCTACGGCAATCTTGGCGATGAGGACTTTGACACTGACATGATAGCTGCGAGCGGCATGCGCATTTACAGACCCGGTGGCAATGGGGACGTCGGGTCATCCGCCGCCACGGCAGGAGACGCAAGCGGGGTTTCCAGCCCGTCGAGCCCCCCTGCCGACAGGCTTGCCATGATGACGGAGCCCCAAAAGATGAATCTGTTTGGCGTCGGCGATACCTGGGATGACAGTGGTGACAGTGGGAGCACGAGCGGGGATATCATGTCATCCTCTGCCGGGGATGAGCAATTTGGGTTACATTCCGATAACAGGCCGAACCTCAAGCGTGGACGGATTTCAGGGACCTCATCCGAGAACGCGGTCCCGGTATTGAAGAGGTCACAGAAGGAGAGGGGAATGACTGGCGACATGTTCTAGTGGGGCTTTGCTGCACACTTGTCGATCCATTTATCTTGACTATTCTCGTGTTTTGTTTTTTCATTGTTTTTTTTTTCACAATGACGAAGGGCTTGAGATGTGCTTGGGCTATCATACTTTTTTATTTTATTTTAATTCCTTCCATGGCTCTTATCCCCCCAACTTGTTTATTTTTCACACTCCACGTGGAAAACGGGATTTTTGTTCTTTGTTTTTTTTTATCTCTTTCGAAGGATATCAACATTGTGGTAGTATTTTTATTGGGTTGTTTTTTTCCTTTTCTTGACTCATGAGGTGGCTTTTCATTACCGGAGCTCGGGGAGTTTTTTTTTTTTTTTTTTTTTTATTATATCCATTAGTGGTACCAGCCTTTCCATTTCCGTGCGTATGATAGGTCTTTTCTTCTTCTTCTTCAAATTAGGGGTCATTTTCTACTACAAAGTTATACAAAAGATTGGCTTGCTTTACTGTTATTGTTATTTTTTACGTTTTATTCCAATCTTGGGTGTAGATGGCAATGCTCTTCTCTTCGTTTTTCCTTTTTATCATGAAATTTTTACTCTTCTCTCCCCCTCCCTCTCCCCCTCCCTCTATACATATTCACGAAAGGCTTCAGGGCAGGTGCAATATTATAGCACATTGCAGTCTCGGTGCTACCATCATACCATAGGTGCTCAGCGCGGTGAGGTGGAAGACAACAACGAGAAGGAAGTTTTTGACTTTTAAACCTTTTTCTTGTCTTGTCATGCATGTACGTGCGTATGATACTACGTATGCAGGTAGCGCACGATACCGCACCCGAGCAAATCATTGGGTGGGTGGGGTCAAGTTAATTATGAAATTTAATCTCTATTATTATTATTATTATTGCAATATTGCTGCTGTTCTGCTATTCTTCTTGCAGGGTAAGTAAAAAGATGATTTAGGAGGGTTCCTATCGTGTGTGTGTCTGTCAAGGATACGTGTTCGAGAAGAGAATAACCACCCCCCTCCCCCTCTCCTCCCCTTCCTCTTCCTCTTCCTCCCGGTGGCGGGGTGAAAAAAACCTTCCACGAGTGCTCGTATAATATGGGGGGAAGGGGGGTATGATATTATTATTTACACAAAAGAAACCCAAGTTTTTCCCGTCCGTCCGTCGTCAGATCAAAGTTTTATACCAACATCTGAGAAATATGAATCTGGACCAGGACCAGGACCAGGCACGGATTCGCAATGGGCCTGGGTGTGGGTGTGCGTGGTGGGTGGGCAGCGAATGAGTGGCCCTCGTGGGAGATAAAAATGAATAAATGAAAGGACTGACCCGGCCGTGCTATGATACAAGCGCCAGGCAGGATGATAGAATATCTCGGATCGTGGAAAGTGGCCCTCTCATCAGTTTAGACTACCCTACCGGTAAACATATAACCAACCCCCCACGCATCATCCCAAGTGGTACAGTTAAGGCAATTTTCTCGAAGATGATTCACACGCACACGCACACACACACACCACAACGACAACGACTACAACACCCGGACCTACCGACCGAACACACACCGACCGACAGACAGACAGAACAACGTCACTCACAATCCCTCACTCGCCTTACGATCCACAATCCATAACCCCCGATCAGCACACCGACCAACCTCTTCCCCCTCTCCCACCAATCTCGATCGGACGAAGAAAAAAAGCTGAGGAGAAGAACCGAAACGGCTATCATAACTAACTTAGAAGTGATTACCGTACCGACCTAACCGCCCCCCCCAAACAGCGATATATCATAGCATTAAAAAAGCTACCGCAGACTCAAGTTACCGGCGCTCCGCATCTCCCTCCGATCGATCGGTGGTAGGGAAGAAAGAAGAAAAAATAATTGTGGCGGAATCTCGGATCATTGTGGCGTGAGGTTTGATGGCTAGCTACTTGTATCATGATAAGATAGCAACGGGGAAATGGGGGAGGTTACATGCATGCGTGCATGCACGCATGTTATGCTGCGTTTTAGCGATTCTTTTGCAAATCTAGATTGTTTTACCTGGTTTCTTTGTGTCTCGTTGTTTCTGATCCGCGGGGGGGTGGTCTCGATGGGGCGCTGAGGTATGAATACATAAATATGATAATGGCTCGTGGGGGTTTTGAGCGTGGGGGGATCATCAACACGTGAGGATTATCTCGTCATGTCACTCGGTTTTGGATCTTTCCGTTTATCCATTTATGCGTGGTGCCGTTGTGGAACCTTCTGGATGAGATCTGGGCTTTTGTGTTGTATTCGAGAGGGGGTCGATGGGTTCGGTGAGGGATCGATCAACTTGAATGGCCTGCGTGGCTTTTATCGTGCTATGCCTTGTGGTAGAATGGTATCGTGCCGGGAGATGGTCTGATGGCGGTCAGTGAAGGACTTGGGTTTTTGGTTTGGCTTGGTTTGGTTTGGTTTGGTTTGGTTTCGGTTGTCGGTGCTGGTTGCGGTTCCGGGTGCGGCGTTTTTGGTGATACTTGTATCTTTGGTTGTGATATGATGATTTTACCTGACCCGGCGGTTAGGGGGATGAGTGTACTGTACCGCTATCATATCTCCTGTCTTTGGCTGAAAAAGTAATAATAATAATAAAAAAGAAGGTACGAGTAGGATATCATTCGAGTTCCTGAAAAAAGTCCGCGACCAAACCTTATATCATACTATAACCACACCCCGTAGAGTAGAGTCTTGGACTGGGCAGGCCCTCGCTTTTTTGTTCACCTATGGACGGTTGTTCCCATCCAAGAGGTATGATACCAACAAGGCAGGTACAGTACTGTACTGTACATTCCCACCGGGAGCCAAACTGGCCGGATAGGTACTCTACACTGAGTGTCAGGATGGCAACCGATGGGTTCGCAATATAAGCTCCACTTGAGTCAGTCAAGATGGACCTCACGAAAAAAAAAAATATGATACCGTGGTGAGGGGGGATTTCCTCTCGTCCGTCTTTGGAGACTCATGTGGATGGGCTGGTCAAACATACAATTCCTTCCCTCATTATCGATATGTTACCCCCGCTTCAGTTATCCCTTCGCGCACGAATGGAGGAATTCTGTAGTTAGCTCTTTATATTTACTCTGCCTTATATATATCTACTCCGACGATATCATACATTCACGCTTGGTGCAATAAATAGTAATACCGTGGTACTATACGATATCAAAAGTCCAAACCCACACGCTAGCAGCAGCACAACAATTCCGTTCCCGGAAGGTTCCAGTCGGCGCAGTAGTTAATATAATACGTCGAGAAGCGATTAACCCCCGCGCCTTCAGCTGGAGCAAAGGTGTTCGTTCCGCCCTTCACACTGCCGATTGCGCTCCGGGGGGGGGGGTATCATATGCGCTGTACCTGCACCGACATGTGCGGCGGTGGATCTCCGGCAGCAGGGTTGGGATATACGATATGGCCCCCCTCATACGGAAACAAGCCGGAAACAGAAACAAACCATCTCCAGTTTTTTTCTAGCTTTTTGCCATTCAAGCCGTACCTCTAATTACTCGAGTAGCTTTTGCCATGATACCGGTCAGTGGTCCTACTAATACAGCCAAATTTATAGAAATAGTTCGTGATCAGAGACATGTTTTTTAATTGTACTGTACTCACTGTACTCGTATTGACGCAATAGATCAAGTTGGGGCGGTGTGCCATTCCTTCTGCCATTCGTTTTCCAATAGTCCACGAGTAATGATCGACAAGCCGGAATAAGAAGAAGAAGAAAGGGGGGATAAAATGGAGATTAACCAATAATAACTCAGTCTAACCTCCACTAGCCTTCTAGAAGCTGTAGCTACTCCCGTCGAGTATAGATTTCTACAATTTTATAAAAGAATCTCGTAAAGATAGATCCCGTGCTGGATAGACTTTGTCCGATTTTTCTATTCACCTCTGCGGGTATCATACCCAACAGTTCTTGCCCCCCCCCCCCCCCTCTCCTGCCGGTGCGATCGGGGGGGGTTTTTTTTTAAAAAAAAAAGACATAGCTCGTGCAATATCGATTGATTGATCGATCGATACTCTCACGTTTTTATCAATTCCGAAGGTTTCCATAAACACCGGATTGTGAATTTCTTATCATAGTACCGCATAATTTGGGCTAACCCGAAATCACGCTAAGTGCTAGCGTAGTGCGGGGAAGAGAGTATGGTGTGATGACAGTAGGTGGCAAACTTTAGCGAATATCAGAAAGAACTGAGTTATCAGCTACAACAGCAATGAGCAAGAATAGAAAAGCCAAAATTGATCAATCGCGATCAACAAATTCTACATAGGGACAATCCACTTCAGACACTGCAGGAAGTATAGTATTTACAATATCCAGGCACTCTATTTCATATTGTGGCAATTGTGTACTTTTGTCTTGTTGCTGAAAGTTACAGGTACCAATTTGCAGAAGTGATGGATCTATACCCTTGATAGACAACTCATGATCCTGAGATTCATCAATAGGTAGAGTAAGTCCAAGTTTCCGAAAGGTATTAATAACTAAATCTTGATGCTTTAAACAAAAATGTTCCCATGCTTCGCCAACCGCCCATGTAACAAGAACATGTTGTTCGGTGATAGCAACTGTATTTGATCGTGATACCTCCCGGAGGCTAATCTGATATTGTTTCTTGTTGGTATCAAGTGTATCCTCCAAGACATCCCGAAGAATATCCTTAAGGGGTTTATTGACCAAAACATCTAGGGGCTGAACCAATCCGGTGCAGTCAGCAGAAACCAGAGAAGGAATAATATCATGAGATTGTAGTGTATTCAAGATATCGGGAGTAGAGTGAAATTTTACAATGTCAAGTACTAGTAATCAAGGACCTTGTGGAAGAGAAGGAACAAACATGTCATTAATCCAATCGATTAGAACATTGGCATTCGCATAGGCAGATTCGTTCAATTGTACTGCAATACGGGTATCATAGCATGCCATTTCTTCCTCTCGCTTTTTCTGTAGATGACGGCTCCATTGAGTATCATATTTTTCTTCTCCCCTAAAGATGATAAGGGGCCCGACTCGTGCCTTTCCACTTCTGAAAATACAGAGAACAAAGGTAGCTTGACACTTATTCCAGCTACTATTTGTTGCTTTAACTTGAACAAAATGACTTCCCTTATCCGCATATGTCTGCCCATCTAAATATTCAAATGGGAGCAGTGTTTCATCCATGTTGCAAATACTATCTAAGAGATAGCATCTGACAACACAGGAGCGATCTTCTGGCCTAGCATTGAGCTCACTGAGTACTGTAGGATATAAGTAAACAGGATTAACCACAGTGCTGAAAGGAAAACATTGCTAACCTCTATTTTGTTCACAATAGTAGGGAATAGGTGAGGTGGGATGAAGTTGAGAATTCCAGCAGTTGAATTTAAGTCAGGAAAGAATCGCATACAAGTAATCATTTAGAATCTTTTGAGATTTGTTCGTAGTAAACCACAGTGTGATATTGTAATGAGAAAGAAAGCCCGAAAACCAGCCAGTGGAGAAGCTGAAGTCTTCAACAGACTTGGTCGGATAACAGGTTACAAAAGACTCTTTTACTTGTCTTTGGAGCCAGTTCCACCCGACTGCCATTCGCTCATCTCATCGTTGCTGATATTTTCAGTAAAGATCGCTTTCAAGCTTAGGGCAGTGGCAGGAATATATACTGGGCTGACTTGTCCACTGTGAATCCCTCCTGCTTGCAATGATTTAATTCTTATTCCGTCTCCAATCGTGAAGTGTAGTACTGGGTATTAGGTAACGTTCTGATACCTCACATATAAATGGAGCCAGTAAAGTACCAGGAGCAGGCTCTGAATCTCCTTGTGCTATCCGGTGATGTGCCCACTATGTTAAAACTAGAATTTTGAATTTGTGTATATATGATCTCTGAACATGCCTCCTAGGTTTGTTGAATCCCCTATTATCAGCTGGGACTGAGCGTTCAGCTATTGAATTTGATATCTTTCCAGGCTGAGGACGATTTGCTGTGACTTCCACCTCTTGGAGTAGCAAGGAGGAGTCATTACTTGGAGTGTTAAGGAGTAGTTGTAGATCCATCGTTATTGTGTAGCTGATACTTTGAACTATATGAACAACCCACAGCTTTTTAAGTCACTACTACTTTCTTCAACTGGAATTGAAAAACTAATTCATCCTGCTCTAGCCTTCAGAATTTGTCAGTTTCTTGCTCATCATGAACCAACTTTACTTCTATACTGCTTTGCTGAGCTGAGCCTTCAGCTCAGCAAGGCTTGTTGTTGAGAATAAAACATTTTAGCTCATATCTCAAGTCTTGATGTTCTGCGCCACATCATGGTAAGCTTGCCTCTTTCACCATTTTAGTCCTAGTAGGTAGTAGTGCGATTTCGGGTTTGCCCAAATTATGCGGTACCGTAAGATAACTAGCTGTGTAAGTTAGTGCAATGATGTCCCTAATGTTTTTTTTTTTTTTCTTTTTCTTCATTTCTTCCCCTTTCCAAGCCACGTGGTACGGGTATGATATTATTATTCAGCAACACCCCTGTCCGGACTCCATCAACCATGATAACTTTAGCAAGTAATTGTGAAGATCTGGTATCATACCAGCAGTAGGGAAAAAAGTCTGCTGTTAAGTCCTTCCACTGCAAAGGGTTGAGTTTAAACTTCGGTGGCTAATGTGAGACATGTTTCACCAACACTTTTCCAACCACCACCATAAAGTGTCCAAAAGTGATTATCCACTTCACTTCGTTCTGGGGATTTACTTTTTCAAACGATGTATGAAAGAAAGGTGGATTAGGTTAGTTCCGTATGTATGTATGTATGTATGGGTCTTTTATGGATCGCGGTAGGCATAGCGCGGGTTCCTAAGACTCCCTCCTTGCTCACGCTCTCTGGTTTGGAAGTTAATGGGGGTGTGAGGGCAGAAATTACACGCTTCGATGGTTCGGTGCCTTCACGGGTACTCTATATTATATATATGTCAGTGACCAGCTCGAGGCTGTCCGAGCTCGAATATGGGGATGCGGACAGGAATGGGATCACGTGGCGTTATCTGGTTTGTATATCTCCTTTAATTTAGAGGGTTCTAGTTACGATAATCCTAGTGAATGTAATGATATTTCCCTCAGCGCACCGAAAGAGATGAAACTTGAGCATGAAAAGGTACATGATCGAGTGACATTGCATGAATAAACTAGTTGACTCAGGGGAGTGCTTGATCGCAGCTAAAGGAAAAGAGGAGAGAAAATGAAATAAGATCTCCAACCAGAGAGCTGGGCCAAGTACTGGCAACACAACAAATACTCATGACTGAAGAAAATAGAGGGCAGAAAAAAAGAGGTGAATGACCTCTCATAACCGGGCACACCCATTCTCTCCACTTCATCGCCGAGGCGGCGGTGAGGTGAAGGTAACTGTAGGCGTTAAATAACCTCCTCAGCTTATGGACTCTTACCGGCACCCTTCCCCTCATCTATGGGTTCCAGGAAAAACTGATCAGTAATGCGAGCGGGCCGTTTCCCGCCAGCCTTCTTCCTTCTCTGAAGGCTGTGTCTAGCGTAAGCACCCTCTACTTTGTTGGCCATTTCCAGATATTCCTTGTCAAACCTATCCTCGTGGTCCACTTCCCCAACCTCTGCCTCCTTGATGCTGGTACCGTCGTCCAAAATGTGGTCTTCGTTCAGCGCAACCTTCTCCTCCTCTTTCTTCCTTTCTGTTGGGTGCTGGGAAGGTTTGTCCTTGGAGGTGGTAGAATCGGTGCTCTTGGAGGCAGACATGGTTCGTGGAAGTGGCTTGCGACGTAACGGTTATTCTCCTGGAGTAGCGAGGGGTGTATGGGTTTGTGATGTGCGGTGAAAGCTGGCGATGGTATCACTGTATCGGACGGTTCGGGCCATATCTATAGTAGGTTAGAGACCAGAGTTTGAATACCGGGTCTTTCAGGAAGGAAGTTTTGGGGTATTGGAGCTAAATCGGGACTCGATTCAACTTGTATCAAGTATTCAAGAAATCAACTATGAGTTAGTTGGGCTTCTGAAACTACCAGTGCGGGCAGATTCCAGAGCATCCTTCCTCCCCCGAATGAGAACAGGAGCCCCATACAGTAAAAGTGCTGAGCAGCAAAAGGCTAGAATGACACCTTCCCTTCCAAAATTTAGCAACCGCAAACCATTGGAAGTTAGACTGCACGTAATGCCTTAGCATGTTCTCGGGGCTCTAGATTTTTAATCTTTGCAAGCCACAATCAAAACGCTGACAGCGACAGACTTGTTCCGGAAACCCATTCATACAAACACCACATGTAGCCTTGCAGTACGCTTCCCCAGTGCTCTCTCTACTCTACCCGCCTCATCTGTGAGAGCGCCGGGGGGATTGGTGCAAGAGGTGTCATTTTGAAACCCTCGTAATCCGCTCCTAGCGAGGAGGCAGGCATACTTTCCAAATCTTACTAGTGTCTTTAACCAGACCTCTCCCTTGCGCGTAGAACCCGATAGACCAAGGGATATGGCAAGTTTAACACCCATCTTGATTTTTGCGACCTAGGATCACTCGGCTCCTAATGGGCTTTCAAAAACATCTACCAGTACTCGGTCATGGGAGTAAAAATTGTTAGAAATCATAGCTGTACTCTTGCCATATTCTCAAGTGAGGCTCCGTCACCCCTTACGTCACCTCCTTGTTCATGAGCTTATCCTCTCGGATACAATACAATACTCTCCTCTCCTTTCACTCTCTTCTTTTTCTTCTAGCTAGGATCATCGTCCTCTACAATACGATTTCATCTCCTCTTTGTCTCTTCTAACAACGATTGGGAAAGTCAAGGATAGCAATGGACCTCGGAGACCGTGGTATCATAGATGACAATTTGGAAAAAGACGGGGGAGTCAAGAAAGTTAAAATGCCAAGGTATTTGCATCTTGATCATTGCGAAAGCTAGCAGTTATACTAAAAGAATTTTCAAAGGTTCCGAATCCCCGATAGCCCAATTACCTGCGCAAAAGCGCCAATTTCACCACCATACTGGTAACACATTCAAACTTTACAGGCTCAAATGTGGAAAGTAAAAGGATGCGAAGAAGAAAAAAAGAACGATCAATCCCACGCTACATCTGCCCAGTCTTGTTCTGGGTACTATCATAGTGGGTTCTGGCTTGGCGGTCTTTTTCTGCTATTCTGGCCAGTTGAGTACTCCACAGGGCGGGCTACTCGGAGAGCTCGATTTTTACTTCCACATCCGAGCACTTCTGTGCTATCCCAATACCGTCTCGGCAGCCCGATATTTCTGCCGATACCTCGCTCGCGGAAATCCCATACTCGAATAGGCGAAGCTCCTGCTGCCTTTTATCCTACAGGAGGCGTAGTCACCCAATGGCAGTAAAATCGCCAAAGATGTGTTACGAATTCGAAGAGAGCCTACTAAACGGGACTGAGAGATTTTCACCCCATTGCCAAGTTAGGCCACTCACTATTGGAAGTTAAGCTCCTTTCAAAAAAAAAAAAAAACTCTCGAATACCGGTTATGCTACTGGCCACTCTATAAATTCGTAATGCACCCATACAAGGGTTCGAAATGAGATAAAAGTATGATAGGTTGCATAACTGAAATATCAGTAGCAGTGGCGCGCCAAGGGGAAATATGGCCCGATAGAATCACTATTTCCTTGACAACTTTGAACGAATATACTTGATGGATCAGGTGTCCCTGGCCTCCTATTCAATTCATCCATCAAAACCATGGTTCTCTCCGGGCTTTACTCTCCCCACAGGTCATCGGGGAAGCATGAGGCGAACGACCCCCAGACGGCGGGATTAGCGGTGGAAGACGTTTCTTTTCCATATCAACTTGCGTCCAGCTCCATCTCTTTTTTCCTTCTATCATATTATTATGATAGAATCCCGGTTAATTTTTTTGCAGCAGCACATCTCAAGGTACAGTACTCGAAGAGGTCACGGAGCCCCAGACCAAATGGGGTAAAAAAAAGATAAGCTTGAATTGAGCGACACTTGAGTGATCTACCCCATACATACAATATCACCGAACCCCCCCGCCATGACCGGGGCCAGGCACTGCCATCATGATGTGTACCCTTTGTCGGATCCCTACAGAGGAAGCAATCGAAAGAGGGTCCAGCCCTACGATACCCTTTTTATGATACAAAATAGGAGCAGCTTCAACAACTTGCCGGGGCTAGGGGGAAATTCGGTGGGGAACTCGGATACTCGCAACCAATTCTAGCAAGTTTACTCAAAAGGGGGGCAGGCAACATGTGTTATGGGGTGTACAGTACAGTGCATCTCCCGAGATCAAAATTGCCATCACAAGACTTGACAGTGTGTTCGAGCATCTGTCGGACAGAATTGTAGACGCAGTAGGCACTTCCCATACTCGCACCTCGCTATCCCGGGCGACCAAAATCCGATGAATCTGTCCGGCACAGCGAGTCATCCGGATTATCGAGATCCGGGACAGCGAGGTGTGGCCGTATGACAGGATTTAGAGGAGATAAGTATAGAAAATATCAGGCGAGGGCTCAAGCAATGGAGAGCAAGTCCGAATAAAGTTCCCCTCACGCTGGTGATATGGCTCCGGTCGGGATTGACCTCTCACGGTACCGGAAGGAGAAGTAGGCATTCAGCTTGAAGTTGAACGCTCACTTCTAACAAGAGTGTTCTCCTGCTCTCCTTGATCACAGAAAAATGTAGTTATTAATAGACACCCACTGAATTGATCCATGATTCAGGGGCACATCTGATCACCATGGGTTTTCCAATCCTCAGCAGTAAAATATGAGTTGCAAGAAACATGGATACCGGCAGTGACAGGTTGGCGGTGTTGTGCCGGGGATCGTGACCCCGGTGTTAGAGATATGGCAGCTGGGCAAGGGAAGCATTTCTTCTACTCTAGTGCATACTTGTAGGCACCCTCACTTAACGGACCCGCGCCGCAAAGCTCCTTACCAAAACCTGTTACAATCACGGGCTGCCACAATAAGCTCAAGCGGAGCAATAGCTCCATGTAGAAGTTCACCGGGACCGGAACCATGACCCAGAGTTCGCAGCGTTGAAGCAAGGGTCCGAAGCAGGCAACTACTCCCTCCTGCAAGACCCTCTTAACAGTCCAAGGCACTCTCAGTTTCCGCCGGGAAGGTGTCACCCAAGGTAACACCGACCGCGCCTCAGGGCAATACGAGCACTGCAAGTCACTTGCCGGTTATCGCTTTGCAATCTGCTTTGGCCAGGACACACCGCGGATACCACATTAACTAGCGACACTGCAGTGGAATTGGGGCTGAATCAATAAAATAAGGTGTGGCGCGATATGAGAACGAATTTGAACCCTTGTACGTACATAGGGTGTTCCCCCGATTCAACATTTGGATAATTTGCTCGAGCGCATGAGATTGATTACTGGTAGGACAGTATCTAGCAACTAGAACACCGGAGGGCTACCGTGGCGCAAGGATAACTCGGACTCGCTTTTATGGTGCCCAACTTATTGGACTTGAGATTTCTAAATGGGCAGTGGCAAACACAATCGTGCAATCAATTAGCGACAACTTTATGACATCAAACTTGAAGGCTGGGAGAGCCGTTAGTTAAACTTTGGAGAAAGTACCTGTGATATTATTATCTTCGGAATGTCCAAAGGCTCACTGGAAACAAATTACATAAACCTCCCGTACTACACCGTACTACCGTAAGGGCGCGAATAAGTGGACCATGTGTTGTGTAGTCCAAAATCTCTTGCTCGGGAAAAGGGGGCGAAAAAACACCGAAAAACCTGCCCTGAGGGAAATATGAGAAGGGAAATAACACCAGACCTGCTCCAACGTCCCAGCACATGGTCCGATTATTCGAGTTCTGACGGTACGACCGAGGAGAACCCAAGCTACTTGACAGAAAACCAAATCTCCAGAGTGGGCGCTTCGCTATACACCGCAATAACCATTCTGTATGATACTGGTGTCTAGAGAGGCCAACTATTTGACCACCTGCTCAGGTGCACCCGGTAGTACAGATTCCCACCAATGCAAAACCGGCGGAACACCGGGACAGGACAGACCTATCGTCCAGAAAGTACCCGTACCAAGAAAGACTCCATTCCTGGACCTCACAAATGGAGCGGTGTCACCATGGAAAGAGTCCACTCTCTCTATCCACCTCGGCCCCCCTCGGCCCAGGTGAAAAGCGATTCCTCCGGATCAAGCTATGCGTGGCAAAAGTGCCGTATACAGCACGTACGTAGTACGAGTAGCACAACACCACGGCTTTGTCAGTGTGATGCGCTCAAAAATATCCATTTAGTCATTCCAAGTCTAACGCAATTTGGAGGGTGCGAGAGACCGTTTACAGTGAAATGCTGCCTCTATAGGCGCTAGTCAGCGCGCTCCACGCTTAAGACGTCGAGTACCGCACACCATAACCTAATCAGAAACTACCGCGCCGGATATTTCCAAGGAAAAAGAGCCCCCCTGGTACAGTAGAGCACTACCACTGCTCATGCACACCGGTACTCCCCCCATGACATATCCCTTTATAAGACTACTTTTCGGGACTTGGGATTTAGCCCAAAAACAGAACCCTAGAAAAAACCCTCTTATTAAGGAGTAACAATATTACTCACTGGACATCACAACACCGCGCTGCGAACTCACACAGCCCGCCGCGTCGGCCGAGTAAATGTGTCAACGCCCAGATGAGGGAATTGGCTGGCATGCTAGAGTTGCACAGAACATGGAACGAGGTTGCCCGGTAGGATCTTTAGGCGCTGGGTGGATAGCTTGGTTGCAGCTCTTCCCGCGCTAGCTACCCTACAAGTGCGGTACCAGTAAGCTCATGGCTTGCCGCTATAATTCATGCATTAAGACAATTAGGGCTTCTCATGGATACCGCAAGAATGTGCTATAAATAAGTAAGGTTTTGGGGGGGAATATCATACTTGTACCGGTATGATATCCAATACGGTGCTACCCCAAACAAACATAATTCGTCACTCGAGCGCTCTTCTATGTTGTTACCCGAAGCCCTTGAGGAAAATTAAGGTGCTTGTTTCATGCCCCCGACTAGGAGAAACCCGAACCCCATTCAACCACACAAACAACCAGTGCAGGGGAAATAGGAGCGACATGTACAAAAAAAGAAGGGAGCCTTGATTACTATTATTCATACCAAAGGCTCACCGGGAGTACTGGGATATTAAGGTCAAGGGAGCATTCACTGCGCTACTTACTAGCCATTACCGTAGTGCGGGCAACTACCAGCCTTCCTATGATACATTGCCAGGCACCAATCGATGCTAGGAAAATGCACCGCCACCTCAAGCTTCCCCACTGTACCTATTTTCACCAGGATATCCCCTATACCTCGTACGCTATCATATCATGTTATCATTCAATCCTATCCGCCCCCTCGAATTTCATAGCCTCGAGAGCGAGGCTGAAAAGAGGGAACTACTACTGGCGCAAAAGAGGAAATAATATTAGATCGGACCCCCGTGTTACAACCAAGTGGCAGTAGTAGTCAACTGATTATTGTTGATAATCCCAACGCATGACCCTTCTGCCTTGTAGGGAGTGCCGAGTCCTAAACCAGCGATACCAAAGTAGCTAGTCATTGACGAGGATTCTAGCCAGTCGAGACGTTGTTGCCGCCATGAGAGTAACTATCGGCCGCTTAGTACTTCAAATTATCCCCAGGTGGATACGAGAATGAGGGGAATACCGGGGGGCAAGATATCCCGCGCACTGTCAGGTAGTAAGTTTCCGAGCTTCGTGAATAAGAATCGAGTATAAAGAGCTTCACATCTCCCCTAGAGAGAAACCCTCCTCATCGCAATCAGTAGCTTCTAGCAGGCCATCAAAAAGCACGGACACCGACAAAAACAACCATCTATCTTTCTATCTATACGCAATGAAGACCACCAGTATTTTGAGCGTCGCCGGCTACATCGCCACTGCTTCCGCGGCCTTGGGGAAAACCCCATGGCTCTCTGAGCTTGGTCCCAGTTTGAATGCCGGACTCGGTGCAAAACTCCCCTTCAAAGCGGCAACCGGGAACAACGAATGGACCAGTAAGTCTCCACCAGACCTACATCTCACTCTAGCAAAATCCAATGCCTTGAACAGCTTCAATCCCACAGGTTTGTCAAGATACCACTATCAGTAGCAGCGAATGCAAACCATCCGAGATAGAAGTCTTTGCCGTTACCTACCCAGATGTATACCCTCCCATCCACAATTCACTCGAAATGCTCCACTAACACCAATATAGTGCGCACAACCATGGGTGATGTGCCGATGTCTCAAATCCCCGATGAGGTCCGCTCCTCCCCCACCCAGATCGCTCTTTGAGAGATATCCCCAGCTCACATGATATGATTACAGCAAGCAAACTATCAGAGATGTTTTCGGGCAGATGCCTGTGCACCTCCGATCTACGGTCCGCCATGTCATGTCCTTCCCCAAGCCCGGCGGAAGCGGTTGCAATGCCTATGCATTTAGAGACGACATCGTCTTCTTCGGCGACTGTGGGAGCAAGGCTGCTCCTTCGGTCTTCCTGCACGAAGCGTACATCCCTTCCTCTCCCCGCCATCCTCACATCACAAATTGCTAAACTCCCCCCGTCACGAACAGTGCCCACACCCGTGACAAAAACAGCTACAGTAGTGAGGAAACTCACCCCGTATAGCCTTACGAAATATACTGACGGCTGTTGTAGCCAAGACCATCCTTCCCGCCGTGAACTCTGATACGTGTGTTCCAGACAACTACGCCAACTCTAGTAAGCCCCCCCCCAAAAAAAAACCACCCACACTCCAATCAGGACTCTGCTAACCCCGAATAGACCAAGCCGAGGACTTTGCTCAATTGATGGGTAACTTCTCTCCCTCCCCCTCGTCCAATCCCTAACTAAAATATTTACGACCCCCCCCCCCCAGTTGTCCACACCCATAAGCTCGTCGCAGGCTCCCTCCCTAAGTCCACCGATTGCATGAAAAACCAAATGAACGTAATGGCCCGCGATTGGCCCGCGTCAACTCTCTGGCCCACCACCTGCGACTTGAGCGTCAAGCCCCCGAACAGTCCTTCAGTCGTTAAGGCCAACCCTGCATCCGTTGCCAACATTGCCAGCATTAACAGTGCCGAATTCGTGCCCACTTTCCCCGAGGGCGTGCACGTGGAAGATTTCGGGTAGGTTCCCGACTTTGCATCTAAACTCGAGTATGAATTCCTTTTAACTTTCTTTCGAATAGTGTCGTTGTTTAAGTGGTCACTTGCCGCATCCGCGGACAAAGCTTAATAATGTATTTGAATGGGTTGTGATAAGTGGTTTGATTCATAGAGAGTTTATCGTTAGATTTCGGTTTAGTAAGAACAGTTAGCTAGATTTTTCATACGTAAATGCTTAGAATAAGTTCCTACCTACCCCTGAGGGGAAAAAAATCTATGTGCTATGAATCCTTTAGACCCAATAAAGTGACTAAGCAAAAGTCTTGGTGATGGGGGCAAATTTGCACCAAAAATCGTCATTTTGGAGGGTTTTTAAACAGGCTTCCACATTAATTCTATGTGGAATACCTACCGAAAACCATCCAAGTGGTTACATACACATGTAAAGATAGTCCTCCAGCTGTTTACGGAGTCTCTGGACACTTTCCCATTGTGTGGCAGCAAGTTTAAGGTGGGAACATTGTTGAAGGAGGGGTTTCTGGGGAAATTATCATAGAAAATTGGTGATAATGGTGACTTTTTAAGCAATGGCAGAACTTTACAAGCTTGCAGGACCTTCAGCCGACAACGGGTACACTTCAAATTAATCATGAGATATCACAGAGATAAAGTGAATTTAAATCAGGAATTTAGGAAAAAGGAGATACGGTTTTAAATGAAATACAGACGAATCGAAAAGTGAGGTTTTTGCCCATTTTTGGTGGGGAAACGGGGCGATCACCAAGACTTTTGCTTAGTCACTTTATCGAGTGATATCTTGTGAATTTCCACTCCTAAACAAACATAATATGGTTCCGGTCGCGATAAGCCTGATTACGCGTATTCTCAGCATTTTTCCTTATTTTCTCGCGATTCCACTGGCAATTCTGTTTCTTGGGAACATCTGCCTAGAAAACCTATGATACAAAACTCATGATACCGCTAAAGGCAAAAACGAGCAAACAATACCGATACCAAGAAAAACTTGGACCATGGGACCGAATTCGGACCAGTATAATGTCCCACCCCCTGAAATAGCGTATGTTGTCTCGGCCCATTCTCGCCTACCATATCATACACCTTGCAGGAGGCCATTACTAGCGTGTCCCCACGCAAAATGCCCTCAACTCCAAGCCCAAAGATCATGGTCGTCCAGTCTGTATTTCCAGAAATTGAAATCGTAGATTAATGCGGCAGGTGTTTAGATACATTTCTATGATGTCATGATCTTAAAATTAAGAAAAGGGTTCTTCTTGGTGGTGGTCTTTCAATTTGGAATCGGATGATCATTTTTTCCGGCCTTGAGCAGGTTTATCGCGACCGGAAATATGTCATTGCTATTGGAACAAAATTAGGCTAGGCCCACTGCCCTAACCCTCTCAAATACATCAATCTACGTGTCCCCACCGCAGCACATCCTCAGAAGCAGTGAACAGCATAATGGTAAACAATGTAATAGCTAGTTGATTCGAAGAAGAAGAAGAAAAATGTAGATATCCAGTTACCCACCCGGGGCAAAAAAGGTTCGCACTTTTGGTTCTTCAAGGACTCACATTCCTCGAGGGATTATGATACTAGTCCCGAGAAGGGTCGAACCTGAACCCCCCCGGGAAGTCCGAGTATGATACCTATATATCGAGTCTGTACGGTTAAGCCACGCTTCCTGGAAATGTGTGTTCCATCTCTCCAGTAAATTTAACACAGCGTTGGAAGGTGAAAGCCGTTTTGAATTCAGAAAATCGCCCGTGCTTCTGCTTGAGCGTACTGTACGAGTAGTACCCATACCATTTGGGACAGCCATAAATTGCTGACCAATGATCTTAGGTAAATTTACTTGGGACAGTCTGCATATTCACTATTCTCTTAAGGCTAGCACTAGATTAGTTTTGGCAAAGAATGGCCCTAATTTCTAAGGTCAAGTTTGTAACCTTACCACACTACAGTAGCTGACAGGTCCCAAACGTTGGAACGGAGCCTGCTGACCCTGACCAAAACAGCGATTTTTTGGGATGGAACAAAGCATACTGACAGCTGACAGTCCCAAATGGTATGGGTATGATACTACAGTATATTTGCGAGCTATGTCAATTAAACCCCAGCCGGCCAGGAGGTGGTGGGCCAGTGCTCTAGGGGTTAGGGAAAATCTGAGAGGAGTCGCAGTGTAGACGGCTGAGCATGGTGCCATACATAGCGAGGCTAATGAACAAAATTACACCAAGGCTGTGTTGCATACGGTATCTGACTGATTCCTGGCTTGGTATTATCCCGGCATGCCTGATACTCTTGGATAAGATAGGAGATGGTTGGTGCACGGCAATCAGTGAACAAAGGGGGATTCGTCCCAAGGATAAAATCTACAAGTGTGAGTGATGGATGAACGCTGAGTCCGATTACCTATCAGAGGATTTTCAAACGGCTCACTCAAATAGGAGGTTCCTTGTGGAAGCTTTGCTATTGTGCAGTGGAGTTTGTGACATGGTACTCGTAGGGTCTTGGAAGTCCTGGTTCGTGAGGTGTCAATATATCTCATTCGGTTTGCCCTTCTCAGCATCGAGATACCGAAATACTACTCTTTGATGGTGTATCTACCTCCGTGTGTTATCTGGCTTGTTCCAATTCGAGCGAGGGAGGTCGGGTTTCAA
Organism: Tuber melanosporum; assembly: GCF_000151645.1. Classification (NCBI taxonomy): domain Eukaryota; kingdom Fungi; phylum Ascomycota; class Pezizomycetes; order Pezizales; family Tuberaceae; genus Tuber; species Tuber melanosporum. The sequence goes on from NW_003298919.1 coordinate 943,494, forward strand.
GACTTGGTGTTTCTCGCTCCACAGCCCATATGGCCTCTTCCTCGACGTCCTCAAGTTTCTCTTGCGGGATCGCCGTGAGTTCGTTCCAGAACTAAATTCCTACTCGATCCAGTAGCGGTCGAGGGCTCCATGGAAACCAGAAGACATCCCCCCGCATGTGAAATAGCCGTCAGAGACAAGGGAAGAGTTCTCCGACCCCCACAGACACCCCCCAAACAGAACAATACAAACAGGGTATAAATGCACATTACCCCCACTCCCGTGTGAGAGATGGTTTGTACACCCTAGGATTGCCTGGGCGGTAATATGATAATAAAGCCATTACACGAAACCAGTTGAGCAATGAAGGACAGTAGAGGCAGCTTTTCGGTCTGAATTCAACTTATTCAAGCGCACACGCTTATATCAAAAGCTCATCTGTGTTTCCCAAGGAATTGACCGCCAATGTAATTCTACCAATCCTGGAATTGGCAAGTCTATTTTGAGTCAAAACCCCTGTCCCGGTAAGTTGAGGTGCCATAAGCTGTGTAACGTACTGTACCGTTATTTCGCAGCCCTCTTAGCAATTGATAGCCCTCTGGAGGAGTACCGGTAGACCTGTCGCCGCTGCACCTTTCTGCCACAATCCGTCGAAACCAGTACCGGTATCCCAAAGTTCCGTAACGAGGGCACATCTCAGTAGACTACAGCACTGAACCCAAAATCCATAAACCTTGCCACCACCTCCTTCCACCGCCACCAGATTCATCTGGACCTACAACTTACTAAACCTCATCGACAATCGATAATTTCCCCCCGCCTGCCCAGGAACACAACCAACAGAGGCGGGATGTATCCGAATTGCTATCCTTCCACCGGTTGGCCTCTCTCGAAGCGACCTGGAAAAGGTATCTTCAGGAGCACGAAATCAAGGGTAGTCGGCCCTATCCCTAAAGGTCTAATTCAGAGTGCATCAAAGCCCGCAAGCTTCCAACATAATATCTACCGTACTCTAGCCTCGATAGGCCCCTCTCAGTTGCAAGATGTTTTATATTTCGGCTGCTTGAGACGCCACAGCGGCGCCCGTGATGACCTCGTGACAGTGCTCGGGTGACCAGCAACAAACAGTGGTTGCTTCATAAGCATGTTGGTATCCTGTGGCACAAATACAAGTACCGGTGTTCCAGACTTTGGAGCTGTCTGAGACATTGCAGGTTCCTTTGCTTTCAATTTGATTCCATTTTAAGAGGTTATCTTAAAGCGTTAGACTACCATGCAAACTGCACAGCGTAACTGCAGCTTGACAGCCCGCGAGCTGGGTTGTGAGTTGTCCATCTCATCCTATCGGGAACAAAACCTTCCTGCGGCCAAGAAAAAGAAAAAACGTGACAAGATCTGCGGCGCGATCAGCAACGCTTCCGAGTAAAACCAGTGATTTTCAATTGTAGATACAAATTCGGGCCATGACTCGGTGTAGTTTGGCCTCTGGAACGAGCTCATTGCTTCTGTACCGGGAAAAAGAATTGACAACGCGGTAGGAACACCTCCCCGGAGAATAATCTTCTTTTTCGTTAGCTTTCCCATTTCAGCTATCAAAGCCAAGAAATGGTCCATCAGTTAATCCGTGGGGGGCACCTTTGTTCATAAGTTTTTTCCGTTACATTTTCTTGCCGATGCCCCTCCCCGCTTCGAGATTTTTTCCTCCCTCCACCCCTCAGTCCCTCCACAAAACCCTCCATCTTCCCCCTTCCCTTCCCCTTGAAAAATTCACTACACATACTCCCTCTCTCTCTCTCTTCAATTGCCTTTGTAACCACTGTAGCAGGATTCACTCGACTTTCACCAAAGAACCATGACTTCTTACGCTCTTTCCCAGGCTCACAAGGAGGTTTGTCACCTTTCTCCAATGTCAACTAACTTCTCACGACTCACTTCCCCGGCGATAGCTCATTGAGGTTCCGCTCCGTGCAAGTGACCCAGAAGTCCAAAACATTATGGTAAGCAAACCCAGCCATCATTAGTTTGTTCACATCGATTCTAACCACTTATCATCTGGGATAGGACCTGGAAATCAAGCGTCAACGTGAATCGATTCTTCTCATTGCCTCTGAGAACGTCACTTCTCGTGCAGTTTATGATGCTCTAGGATCACCCATGTCCAACAAATACTCCGAGGGATACCCGGGAGCCCGTTACTACGGAGGGAATGAGCACATTGACTCCATTGAGTTGCTTTGCCAGAAGCGCGCTCTGCAGGCATTCCACGTCGACTCCGAGAAGTGGGGAGTCAATGTCCAGTGCTTGTCCGGATCGCCTGCCAACTTGCAGGTTTACCAGGCTATCATGAAGCCCCATGACAGACTTATGGGATTGGACTTGCCTCATGGAGGGCATTTGAGCCATGGATACCAAACAGACAAGAAGAAGTACGCTTTGATCACTCTACCCAAGCCCAAGTTGTGATTTCTAATACTTGTTGAATAGGATTTCCGCTGTTTCAACTTACTTCGAAACAATGCCGTACCGTGTCGACACCGAGACCGGTATCATTGACTATGATATGCTTCAGAAGACCGCCCTTCTTTACCGACCCAAGACCTTAGTTGCTGGCACATCAGCTTACTGCCGTAACATTGACTACGGTCGTATGCGGCAGATCGCTGACTCTGTCGGTGCCTACTTGGTTGTTGATATGGCTCATATCTCTGGATTGATCGCCGCCCAGGTCATTCCTAGTCCATTCGAGCATGCCGACATCGTTACCACCACTACTCACAAATCACTTCGTGGGCCCAGGGGTGCAATGATCTTTTTCCGCAAGGGTGTTAGAAAGGTCGAGAAGGGCAAGGAGATAATGTACGATCTCGAAGGGCCAATCAACTTTAGGTGAATTTCAATCGTCCTTGCATCGACGAACCCCCGTACTAACAAGGCCGGTACAGCGTTTTCCCCGGTCATCAGGGTGGGCCTCACAATCACACTATCACCGCCCTCGCTGTTGCCCTCAAACAGACCTTCTCCCCAGAGTACGTTCACTACCAGGAGCAGGTTGTCGCCAACGCTAAGGTTCTTGAGGAGGAGTTCAAGCGCATGGGTTACAACCTCGTATCCGGCGGAACCGATTGCCACATGGTCCTTCTTGACCTCCGCCCCCAGGCTCTCGATGGTGCCCGTCTTGAGGCTATCTTGGAAGCCGTGAATATTGCTTGCAACAAGAATGCCACTCCCGGTGACAAGTCCGCCCTGTCACCCAATGGTATCCGCATCGGTACCCCGGCTATGACCACCAGAGGTTTTGGTGGTGTGGAGTTCAAGAGAGTCGCTGGCTACTTTGATTACTTGATCAAATTGGCCAAGAAAATCCAGAGCGAGTTGCCAAAGGAGGCCAACAGGCAGAAGGACTTCAGGGCCCACGTCTTGAGCGGAAAGGTACCCGAGTTGCAGGCACTCAGGAAAGAGATTTCCGAATGGGCTTCTACTTTCCCTCTACCCATCGGACCGGCCTCTTAAAGGGTTGTTTGTTTCCTCATAGCTGCATTTCCTTTGTTCGGTGTTTTTGTGTTTTTATATCGGTATTCTTTTTTTTTTCCTCCTCATTGGTGTGAACTGGACGAAACAAATGGGTCATAAAAAAAGTGTCTTCAACATCACATGGATTTATAGGATGGGACGGATTCTCTCCACCATTGGATCCGTTAGCTCAACGCTAGGCCATCTCTTTAAATACCAATAAAAATAAATACCAATCATCTCAAAACTAGATACCAGTAAACCGCGCTTGTTGAAAATTTTCGAACTACCGAGGCACCGGGGTGAGTACGGTAAGTGCCATTCCCTAAACCAACTGAAACATTCCAGCACTATTTACAAGGAAGATGTTGAGTAAGTGGAAGCGAATATATGCGGACTTTGTCACTTTCATCATGCCCCTACTGAGCAGCCCAGATTCTGCGTGACTAGTATCCTGAGCAATTCACATCTTGGGAACAAGGTTTTTCCTATCGCGATTACTCAAATAGGCTATGATAGCATTGATTATTTTAAATGGGGCTGGAATGTTTCAGCGTTTTAGGGATTACCCAACAGCCAATGAGAGCCCAAATCAAAGAAATCAATAACCACTACAGTATTTTCTATCTAAACATCCTCTTTTAGGTAAGGCAGCTCTGAAACTAACAACTCTAGTCTCAGAAGGCTTGTCAAAAAACCTGTACGAGTAGCAACGCTCTAGGATCCTTCCTCTCGGCCGGAGTAGTTAAAGCCACAGCACTGAATGCAAGCAGGCAATTCGAGCCACACCCGAGACAAAAAAATTCACAAAAAGGATAAGGCCCTGTTCGGCATATCACTTTTATAGCATAAAAGGCACTTTTACGGCATAAATTCTGGCATATTAAAGTTTTTTTCTAGGGGTGCGTTCGGTACAAGGAATAATCATAGCAATGATATATTTTTACGCCCTGTTTGACTACGATTAAGAGACAGGTTCAGGGTTCTCATGACAAAATGGCCAATAGAGAATCAAAACTAGGACTATGAAATGAAAGGAAAATTTCTGGTATTATACTCGATACTCCAAGTATCCTTTCGCCTCAATCACAGCAGGAATCCTGTGTGGCTTGGGGGATGACTTGGCATAAGCTTCAGTTCAAAAGCCAGAATTATGTTCAATTCCTATATATCCATGTCAATTTTCTTTCTTTAATTATCACCAACAGAATCTTGGACACCTTATTTTCCTTCATTTTTTTCATTTTTACTTCTCCCCCCATGTAGTGTTTAATCACAGCAAAATAAAAATAAAATAAAAAATAACTGCATTTTGGCCCGGACTTAACATACAGGTAGACTGCACTCTTTTACAAGAAATTTTATGCCAAGGCGTCCCATGTCGCAAAATATTTGGTGCACCCTCTTGACGTCCGGAACCATATCATACCAGTTACCGTATTAACTCGAGTTATCCACTTATCCCCGCAAGAACCTCTAATCTCCGTCAATCCTGGCATGAGCCCAAGATTGGTCTAGTTTGAAAGGTTAATATAATTGTGAATATCAGTTAATGAGATTCCAACAGCCAGCAAACACAGTCCTTACAGTGTGAGGAAAACACTAACTTTGAGGATTTTTGTTTCAGAATGCCGAGATTAGGGGACCCGGTGGAGATAGTGGATAACTCGAGTTAAGAGGGAACAAGAATGCTGGTAATCATAACAAGGATTACTGTGCCGTGTACTAGTACGGTACTAGTCTAGTGCCGGTACTTGTGTACGAAGGGTGTAGGGAAAGTCTGGCGAACGTGGCGGTGCATGTGACGGTGCATTCATAGGATCGAGCTCTTAGATACAATACAAACTAGTAATGGGTAGGACCACCATTTGCATCAATAACAGCTTGCAACCGTTCCAGCATGCTTCTAATAAGACTCTCCAAAAAATCAACTGCCACAGAATCTCAAATAATCTGTAGAGCTACCTTTAGTGGCTCTAATTCCTCAATCCTTCCCCATTGTTCTCCTAACTCACATTCAATTCATCCCCAAACCTATTCTATCAGATTAAGATCAGGGGATTGGGGAGGCCAATCCATCATCTTATCAACTCCATTTCTTTCCCGGTACAGAATAGCAAATTTCTGATGGTCGGGAGCCCAATCCTCAATTATCTATGTCCACCCGTAATCTTCGCAGGTCTGATACTAAAAGGGAGTGAGATGTAGATCAAGTACTTGTTGGATATATGTAGAAGAATCAATAGAAACCTTATTTGGAACGAATATCAAATGTGATTTTAATTTACCACAAATTGCCTCCCATACCATAACACCATTTCTTCTAGAGCTCTCCCAATCATCAATACAGTCGGGGTGGTATTCCTCTGCTGCATTTCATATCACCATAGGATGGTGATTAAAGCCAATGGTCAAGAAGTAGGACTCATCAGAGAATATGATCCTAGACTAGTCATCAAATGCCTAGTGAAGATGAGCTTGAGCCCACTGAACCCGTCGTATTTGATTTTGCGGTCGTACTTTAAACTTCCGTTGAGGTTGGCGTTTATGGTAACCCATACTGGCCATAACTCGACGAATAAGGTCTGCAGAATAGGCATAACCCATTTCCTCCTGTATCATATCCCATGTCATATGGCGGGTCCAGCGATCACTAGTCACAAAAGTATGTAACTGATCCTTTTCACTCTTGTCAAAAACTGGGGGTTGACCTGATTGTCTCGCATTTTCTGAGGTTCCAACCATCTTGGTTTTTGGATAGATCTTTTGGCAGGTTCGATAGTCAATATCTACCTTTTATATAATAATTGGTAAGCCACGTTATTGCACAATTATCTCACTAGCTAATAGTTCAGAGGTTAAAGACTTACTGTTCAGGCAATATTCTTCCACCACATACGTGGTTTTGTATGGTCGTGCAATGCAACAATACGAACCCGCTCATCTTGGGTTGTTTTCCTGCCTCTTATTTCTGAATGATAGTAATCTGCTCGAGTACCAGAGGTTTTCATTTTGGAGTGGTAATATGCTTCAGTATCGTTGACCAATTCCGAGTCTCTGAATAGTGGATTCTCATGATGGCCGAATTACTACGTCAACAACTCCCCTTCCAAGACAGTGCCACTGCCACATGCACCGCCACGTTCGCCAGACTTTCCCCTATACCCTTTGTACATATCATACGAGTACTAGTACTCGTGCTACCGTAAGAACTTGAATAATATTCATAATTGAACCTCGTGCCAAGACGTCCAGAATTCCCTCTCTTGGATAAGAGATGTGAAAGCACCGCAAAAAAACTAACCCCCTCAGCCCTAGCTTAAGACAAAAAAAGTAAAAAAAAGCATTGCACCTTACCAATAAAGGCAATCCCAACGTCCTAGCGTGAGGTTCAATTATTCAAGTTCTTACACTACTTACTCGTACAGTCACCCCTGGCTATCCCTTTGTGGGCTGAGAAACTGGCGAAATCTCTCTCATGCATTAGCGCCCAAGCTAGGAGCTTGGCATCTGAGTGATATCAAATGAATCTATGCTCAAATCTACTCTACAATTCTCATATCTACATACCGGATGTCTTTTTTGTTTTCAAAATAAAAAAAATAACTACCGCTATGGAACAGTGGCTAAACTATGCTAGCGAGCAAAACACGGCCAATTGCTTCCACAAAGCGCACTTGGGAGGGAGCATGACCGAAACTCAAACCGAGTAAGCTTAGGCCGGGAGTGGCCTTCCTTCTTACCAGTGCGAAAGTCATACCTGCAGATACAACACTCTCGGTGCTTTTCCATTTTTTTCAAGATGGTGAGAGGAGGTGACTTCTACTGCAGGCTTTTGTAAGGTTTGGTGTTTTGGAAAATATGTAGGTGAGGTTGTAGAGCGGTAACGTGTACTTCGTCAATATTGGATTTGTCTGACTCTTTTGCTCCTTCCCTTAGTACTCTGAGTCTGAATACCTAGCTGTTTAAATAGCATTCACCAAAACTCCACTTCCAGTATAGGATGCGCCAATGGATGAGAAAGGATATCATGCTCAACCAAATCGCCTAAATCCAGTATCCGGTTAAGCTCACTTGTTCGGGGAAGATTGAGCAAAATGTGAGCATTCATGGTTGATAAATCCAAAAAAAAATAGAAAAATGCAAGCCAGTTCCGATAGGCACACTGGTGGCTAATATAGTCTGTATTCTTTTATTTAACAAAAGTCATAGTAGTATTATAAATTCTGTGTAGCATACTTGCACGCCTTTGATCAGCTATATTGATACTACCTATATAGTAGTTATAGTCATCAATTGCAGTAGGAATAAATAATGAGGCTTGGTTGCAATCACCAAATGCCTTCCATACAATAGGAGTATTGGTACTTGTATTGTGGGGCCTCCAATAAAGACTAGGTGTAATCTCATTCCAGAGATGGACAGTAGTAAGCGTTCTAACTACATTATTGTCCATCAACTGGAAATATAA